>NC_045735.1:26133874-26138881 GCF_008692095.1 Etheostoma spectabile | reverse complement strand
TTTACACATATGAGCTACTGTATCTCATCTACCTTGTTTGAAGTGCTCCAACAAAGATTGGGCCGCTAAGATTTAAAGAAAGACTGTAGCTTTTAAGTTAAACGGTTATTTCCGGCTCTCTATTTGAAAAAGACATTTCTGTTCCTACCCTTCCATTAAAAATAAAAAACTACCACTTGGGAAAACAGGTTTTTAGACATAATTATCAGATGTACAGCTGTATTATTTTAGTTACTATTTCTGTGCATTGTTCCAGTTATTTTTGATGATTAACAGGAATGCCATCCTTCTTCCCAAAACGTTCATTCCCTAACTGTCATTTTTCATACTCACATGCTACATGTTTCCTTTGTCGTTTTACAGCAGTGCCTTCAGCAGAGGAGTGCATTTTCCTTAGAGGGTCCAGAGGCTGTTGTTACCAATCTCAGGAATCGAATATCATTTGGTCCCATGTTGAAAGAAGTGAACAATTCTACCTTCCCAGGGGAGATAGGTAATTATTAACTGTGCCTTAAAACAAAAACATTTGTTCTGAGATAACACAGTGTGCATGTGAGATGCTGCAAGACAGGAAATGAGAGATGGCCATGCCATTTATCAATAGCATTGGCGAAGGAGACATATAAGTTCCTCTTTGTGTATATAGCTATCAAAAGGTTTATCATGGAAAGCTGCTCGACAAGCGCATCTTCTCGGCCCTGGCGCCAAATTGAAACAGATCTTTTATTCATGAGGATAGGGCATGAATAAATCTCGGCTGTAGCCTCAAGTCAGATGCCTCCTCCGTTGTGATTTTCAGATCCATCAGAGCTGGACTTGGTTCTGGTCATCGTCAGCCTGGTGGTTGGCTTCTCTCTTGTCACAGTGATGCTGCTGCTGGTGTGGCTGGCCTACCGTCGCCGGGCAATCTGGCTGCTCCACTCGGCAGCTCCACCACAGGCCTGCTGTGGCTGTCTGCGCCCAGGAGGTGACTTGATCCTACCCTGACCAAGGAGGAACCATCGCCAATTAAACTGATCACGTCTTCACCAAAATAGCTGCCGACAAATACATTAGTCGACAGACAGTGGAGCAGTCAATCATATTAACCGTAGAGCAGAGGCGGGCAGTCTTATCAGCCGGTACGGGCCAGACTAGATGAGGAGCAATACAATTCACACCTCTCATAGGTGACACAGCTGTTGCAGTCAAATTTCACACTTAACCATGAGCAGTCTATTATCATTCACTGAAAATAAACACCATCACCAAATAGAAAAGATGCTCTGATCCCTTTATTTACCCTCAGTGGCAACAAGTCAATACTCTTTGTATCCCAGTTTGAGATTGATAGCCCGTTAATACTGGTTTCATATAATGCATGCATTCTTGGCTTGACAGTTATATTGAGCCACTGTGATCGACTGTTTACTGAAAATGTCTTTCATTGGGTTAGAGAAAAACAAATGCTCTTTTTAATCAATAAAAATGACATATTGCATCAAAATATCATAATGTGATAATGGAAAATAATGGAAAAATGGTTTACATTTAATTATTATCAAACATTTAACAATTTAATGCATATATAGCCTATATAATAGTTCCTTTACAGAGAAAGAAACTGTTTTGTTCTGGCGGTCTGGAAGAATGAATGATCATTGACTGTGACTTCAATTCATGCTCTGAATTTCTGACTTAGATCTTCAATCATTACAATGGAATAATATAAAATATGAAAAGCTGTCTATTTCTATTATTTTCACATCACCTCATTCATGTTTAGGTCATGAGTGAAAGAACATAATGTACTTATAACACTGTGATTCTTTTTTTCTCACTATGTGTGCAGGACCACAGCTATGCAGTTGAGTTTAACACGCTTCCAGTAGAGCTTGAATGCAGCAGTTGGCCTTTGTGGATTTCACTGTTAGCAACTGTAAAACTCTGAAAAGAGTCTTGGACAACTTCAAAAATTCAGTAATAGTGATGCCAAACTTAAAAACAATTTGTCTTGCTGTGTCCAACAATATCTGTGATGTCCCAAATGAAAGGGTTCCAGCTCTTTTTTATCAACTAAATGTCACTTTTTGGGTTTACAGTTAAGTACAACACTATGAATGCCTTACAGAGAAGATAGTTAATAGGTGTGCTTTTATCCCCATATGTAAATTATTGGGCAATTAAGCCCATTTCTATAATCGCCCTGCATTTGAGTCTGGCCGGTCAAAACAACTACACACACTTTGCCTTACTATTTCTAGAAAACTAGTCCTAGTCTAGCATAACCTGACTGTAACTGTCAAATTAGTTCCAGTGTGGTTAATTCCAGGAAGAAACAAAGAATCACCAATGAATGAACAAAGTACCTCAATCAATAAACTAAACCTAAAAAAAAAAAACTTAAAATGTAAAATGCATAACATTAGCCCAACAGTAAATTACCAGTTAATTCTCTTTCTATAGGCAACATCTTAGCTTTAGAAAGCTAATGTAATAGCTTGCAGTAAACTATTCACAGAAAAAGGATCAGAAAACAGCTTTAAAGTTTACCCGCAGAAAAAGTACCTTCAGGAAATACAATAAGGGCATTTGGAAGGAGATAAAAGATGCTTTTTCGTTTGGTTGGTCACAGATTTACACTAAAAAGGTGCAATTTAACTCTGTAAGCAGAACTCCTTAAGCACTGTGCTAGCAGGGGTTGGTATAGCCAGAATCTTCAGGGGCATTTCACATCATCACTATAGAAATTAATGAATGGAAATCAAGGTCAACACAGCAGGCAAAGTTTATACAAAATATATTTATATCCATGGAAACAGATATTGCTGTGTATTGTGTGAGGTTTAAGCAAAATTTCAAAGATTTCAAAATTAGACGATGAAATGGATTTGAACCAGTGCACAAAAGAGAAATATATAATCATAATACAATTTCTTCCTCTCACAAGCAAATCCTAGACATGCTCTTCTTTGGCTGATTAAGTCATGATTTACAGTGTTGTTAGTGTCTTTCATGCATCTTTTCATCTTTCGAATTCTACAGAAATCTAGTGGTAAAATGTCAGCATAAAATAAGGATTTGATTATAAATGTTCATTGCTCTTGAGAGATACACAGGAACCAATTAATGTTTGAGTTAACATACAGTTGTTTAGCACCTTCTACGCTCACAGAATATAGATTAGAGACACTGGAGTTAAGCTCGTTAGTTACTAGAGGACATGAGGGGCAATAGAAAAGCCTTTGGCTCCAGCCACTCAGCTTACCCAGCGTGGGGGAGCCTGCTAATGCAATTGGCTGAGCTGGGAGATGTAGGTTTCATCAATGAAGACAGACTTCTCCCCTCAGGTAGCCTATCAGGAATCTGACCACGAGTGCCTGGTTTTCATTGGAACATCAATCCATGAGTCTGTCCTAAATAATAGTGTGACTTGGCGAAGCATGAAACTATGGCTGTCAGTGAATGTTAAATTGATCTATTATCATGAATATATACAGAGAGTTGAAGTGTTTGGGTGAATATTGTATTTCAAAAGTTGATGCTTAAATAACCCAATACAACAAAAAGTGTAGCTTTAGTGTATGCATTTAAAATATGTTAATGATGTTGCTCTTTCATGTTTTTAGGATTCTGCTTATATCTTAGATATCAGCTAAAAACCTTTTAGCTTGTGGCCAGGTTGGATCAGTGGTAGAACAGGCGCACACGTAGTGAGAGGTTGATGCCTCGATGCAGAGGTCTAAGGTTGAATCTGACCTGTGATGATTTCCTGCATGTCTTCCCTCTTTCCCCTAACTGACCTGTCAAAGATTAAAAGGTGGAAAAGCCCCAAAAAACCTTTTAAAAAAACATAACTTTTAATCAGAATCAAAAATACTTTCCCCAAAGGGAAATTCTGTGTTGCAGTTGCACCAATAGTATAAATATCAAGTAGAAATATATATAAAGAAAAATAAGGAGTATGGATATGTATGGTATTTAAATAGTTAAAGGAAAAGATCCACAGTGTATTAATGTGCTGCATATATAGTTAATCTATAATCTTAATACAGTCTCACAATAATACGTTTACAGCATTTTCCATTTATGATGTGTGCAGCACAGACACAGGCCATGGGATGTCTAAATGCAAATCATCCCACATATGTGCATCCTCTCTCTACAACATACCTGCAGGGCGAGCCAGCAGATTTAAAAAGAGCAAGGAGGGAAAACAAAAAAAATCCCATTGAAGTGAAATTATTAATAAAATCTTCTAAACGTCTCTTTGAAATGAAATCCTAAACAAAGAGCCAGAAGCATAGAAGAGATGTGACTGCAGAATCCTGACCGGTGGCTCCTCTCTCATGAGACATACATTGAGTACCGATTTACTTTTAGTTTATAAAAGCAAGAGAAACACGGAGACAGTAAGAGGACAGCTGCCTGGTGAGCGTAGCACACAATTTTGAGTTTGTGGTGGAGATTTGCTACATGGCAAATAATTTACTAGTAAGTGTAGATTCACAGAAAACCAACAGACCCAACAGTTATGACATGCATGCTGCCCATTCTGTGTAACTGTAATTAAAAGGGGCATGTTCAAAATAATAGCAATGTTGTGTTCAATTTTGAGGTGATTGACTCTGAAGAAACAGGTGTCAATTATGGCCCATATTTAAGGAAGGAAGGAAGGAAGCAAATGTTGTGCAGGCTGGTTATAGTGCATTTCACACTGAAATACTCAGCACAATGGGTCGTTCCAGACATTGCTCTGAGGAACAGGGGACTTTGATTAAAAAGTTGATTGGCGAGGGGAAAACATATAAAGAAGTGCAGAAAAGTATAGGCTGCTCAGCCAAAAAGACTTCAACGACATGAGAAAAACAGTCAACTGTCAAATGGATGGAAGAATGGCCAAAATGGCAATGGCTCAACCAATGATCAGCTCCAGGAAAATCAAAGAAGACTTAAAGTTTCCTGTGAGTTCTGTTAGGATCAGAAGAAGGCTGTGTGAAGCAAAGCTATCAGCTAGAAGCCCCCGCA
>NC_045735.1:26133734-26133864 GCF_008692095.1 Etheostoma spectabile | reverse complement strand
GCTGAAAAAAAGACATGTACTGAATAGGTTGAAATGTGCTAAAGAACACATTGACTGGCCAAAGGAGAAATGGTGCAACATTCTGTGGACGGATGAGAGCAAAATGGTTCTTTTTGGGTCTAGGGGCCGC
>NC_045735.1:26133616-26133724 GCF_008692095.1 Etheostoma spectabile | reverse complement strand
CAGTTTGTCCGACAACCCCCATGCACTGAATTCAAGCCACAGGACACTGTGAAGACAGTAAAGCATGGTGGTAAAAAAATCATGTTATGGGGATGTTTCTCATACTGT
>NC_045735.1:26133084-26133606 GCF_008692095.1 Etheostoma spectabile | reverse complement strand
CTATTTATAGCATACCAGGGATCATAGATCAGTTTGAATACGTCAAAATACTTGAAGAGGTCATGTTGCCTTATGCTGAAGAGGAAAGGCCTTTGAAATGTGTCTTTCAACAAGACAATGACAAACACAGCAGTAAGACAAGTCTTGATTCCAGGTGAACAAGATTGATGTTATGGAGTGGTCAGCCCAATCCCCGGACCTCAATCCCATAGAACACTTGTGGAGAGACATCATAAATGAGGTTTCTGAGGCAAAACCCAGTAATGCAGAGGAATTATGGAGTGTAGTTCAATCGTCCTGGGCTGGATTACCTGTTCACAGGTGCCAGACGTTGGTTGACTCCATGCAACACAGATGTAAAGCAGTTCTCAGAAATAATGGTTAGGCAAGTAAATATTAGTGCAGTGATTCAAAGTAAAGCAAATCCTTTTTCAGTTCATACAGTATGTGTTTGAGTTTGTAAAGAAAAATGCAAATACTGCTTTTTTTGGAACAGCCTAATATTCCTTTTTCTTCACTTTC
>NC_045735.1:26131631-26133074 GCF_008692095.1 Etheostoma spectabile | reverse complement strand
GAACACAAACTTGATCAGTTTAGGTCATGTTTTGATTTGGAATTGAATGTGCAGTGTTTCCAATGCATTGATATTGCAATTAAAAGCTAATCTAAGGATTTTGAACATGATTCACTTTTTTTTCCCCTATTATTTTTAACAGAACTGTATATAATGCCAAAGCTACTAGTGGCCCAGAGGAACAATTTGTATGATTATATTTTAGTGTGTGTCTATAAATGCTTATGAGTTTATCTGTTTCTTTAACATTGCAGCAAAACACATTTTTAATGTCCTCAGATAAAGTCAGCCGTGAAGGTGGTTGAGTGGTGGTAAAATATAACTGAAGAGCCTATAAAACAGAGCAGCAGGTGGGAATAAGAGGGGAAAGGACATCTTTGTTTCCTCATCTTCTTGAATGAGTTTCCTATTACGATAATCCTTTTTCAAAAGCCAGGCAGTTTAAAGCTTTTCTCTCAAATAATGCCCAGCTTTAATCATGTGGTTAAGATGAAATCCACGATTTCGAGGACTAGGTCAAGGCACAAGGCAGTTTTCACACATCACAGTTCCTACACAAGCCAGAAAGTCAGCTTGCAGCGATGCAAAATTCACAATTCATGTTAACAAATTTTTATCAAATAATAACAATTTACAGTGCTAAATACAGTCCATGACCTGCTCCAGCAGAGAACAACGCAATATCTTTTTCTAATTGAAAACAATTTTTCTGAACACAGACAACAGAAATAATTCCCTTTTTTTTCCTGTTGAAAACAATGAGCCTCCACACACAATTCCGTTTGAAAGGTTTTAATCTCATTCTGTTGTTTGTGTTTAAGGGACGACCAGCCAGACTGACTGTTAATGATTGATATGTGAGAAATTAAGCTCAGTTATGGCTAGTGTCACAGTAAATACTTTCACACATAATGAACGCTTGAGTTTTGCCAGTAAAGTATTACATTCATTTTTCAATGCAATTTACCAACCCGTTTAGGAGTGTACATGAATAAGAAGTATATCTTATGAATGTGATTATGTAAACAGAATTTTCTTGAATTGATTTAACTGAACATTTTTGGTATTGTATCAAACATACAACAGTATTGCATCTTTTCATTACTTTATTTTACAGACTCAAGGTCCAGATAAAAAATACACACAACACATTACAAGAGGGGTACAAACCAAACACAAACATAAATACACATAGACAAACTGACTCCCAAAATGATCACAAAAAAGACACACATACATACAAACCTACAAATAGCAGTGCCCAATAATTAAAACAGGTACAGGTGTGTGTTCCAGTGTTTCCAGAGTTTTTACGAATATCTGATATGACTAAGTGTAGGATTGGTTATAGCATTTAAAATTGTAATATTTGACTCAGTTAATCGGCAAATTAATCTGTACATAAGATTCCTCAGCCCAGCGTGGAAGGTGGGAACATTACAC
>NC_045735.1:26130075-26131621 GCF_008692095.1 Etheostoma spectabile | reverse complement strand
AATGGCTAGCACTGGTCCATCTTGGATGCTTCATCAAAATTCTAAATGCATCATTATATGCCACCTTTATCTTGTTTTACTATAGCTGCACCATAGATGAGCTGTATAAAGTGGAGTACAGTACGCTCTGAAAAGAGATATTTTAACATCTTCAGAACACATATGAAATTTGAGTGCCAGAGTATTTGCTTGTCCACATAATTTACAGCGCTGCTGCTGTATATCATCATAATCACAAAAATCGTCCCTGATAATGTGGCCCAAGTATTTTACTTTAGTAACTATGTTTAGCTCTTGCCCTGACGAGTAAAAAGAGGGAAAGCATAGCTTCCTGTCCTCCTTAGTTCTTAGAATCAGTACAACACTCTTTTCAGCATTGAATTTGATGTCCTGCTGTAGTCCGTAGTCTGAGCAGACTCTAAGCAGTTGCTGTAGGTCAGCACTATATGGAGACATAATTAAATCATCTGCATACATCAGATGATTAATACAGCTATCCCCACTATACATCCAGTTTTACACACTTCCAATGTCCTAGAAAGAGCATCCATATATAAATTAAAAAGAACAGGTGACAATATTCCCCCTTGTCTAACCACATTGGTCAATGGGAAAGGAGCCAACGTTGTCCTACAGTGGTGCTCAAAAGTTTACATACACATGCTTAAGTTGACTAAAAAGAGGAATAAAAAAATCATGTTTTGGAAATTTATTTTAATACCTAAATTAAAAATGAGGTAAAATCCACCTTTAAGGACACCAATTTTCTTTGTGAATGAATAACTATTGTAAATAAATAAATGTTCTTATTTAAACAGGTCTATAATACATACCCCTAGTTAAATTCCATAGAGGCAGGCAGATTTTATTATTAAAGGCCAGTTATTTCCTGGATTCAGATATATGCATCCGATAAAGTTCCCTTGGCCTTTAGAATTAAATAGCCCCACATCCTCACATACTCTTCACCATGCTATAGATAGGCATGGGATACTTTCTATAAATCATCTCTCAATGCAAATCAAACCAGGTATTAGTCTAACTGAAATAAAACCATGCCTATCTCTAAGCTGGTGAAGAGTATGTGATGATGTGGGGCTATTTTAATTCTAAAGGCCAGGGAACTTTATCAGGATGCATAATATCCTAATCCAGGAAATAACTGGCCTTTAATAATAAAATCTGCCTGCCTCTATGGGAATTTAACATAGGGGTATGTATACTTATGACCCCTGTATTTTAATAAGAACATTTATTTATTTACAATACGTTATTCATTCACAAAGAAAATTGGTGTCCTTAAAGGTTGGATTTTACCTCATTTTTAATTTAGGTATTAAAATAAATTTCCAAACATGATTTTTTTATTCCTCTTTTTAGTCAACTTAAGCATGTGTATGTAAACTTTTGAGCACCACTGTACCACATCTAGCTTGCATAGTTTGATGGGAGTACCAATAATGCAAGATGCGTATCACGTATGGGGGAACCCCCCGCTCTTGTAATTTTCTAAATAATTTACCGTGACGGTAAAAAGCTTTCATTA
>NC_045735.1:26122973-26130065 GCF_008692095.1 Etheostoma spectabile | reverse complement strand
ACGGTAAATGGACTGCATTTATATAGCGCCTTCCTACCGGACAAAGTGCTTCACATTTGCTTCTCATTCACCCACAGACATTCCTACACCAATGGTGGCGATGGTGCCCATCGGGAGCAAATGGGGTTCAGTGTCTTGCTCAAAGATACTTCAACATTTGGACAGGAAGATGACCTGCTCTACCTCCTGAGCCACAGCTGCCCAATATAACCGCAAAGTACTTCTAATGTGTTTGCACACTGGTATGGAAAATTCTATTTAGACTAAGTGAAAGTTAAAGCCAGAGTGAAGATGTTGGTACCATGTATGACTACACTAGACTAAATATAAGTAATCCATTGGTACCAACCAATGACTTGCTAGCATGTAGCTAAATAACGTTTCAATAGGCCATCTAACTGAAGTGTCTGCTGGAAATTGCCACTCCCCCGACTAAGAAATAGACACATTACTACCCCCCGCGCTTTGGAGAATTGACATTCTCAAACTGCCAAAAACCGAGCCGTTCCACTGGAGCTGTTGGGTCCTAAGTGCCCTGTTAAAGTGCAGTTTGATAGAAGTGGATGGTTCATTAGGAAGTTTATTTACCGTATATATAGACCCAAATTACAATGTGAATATATATATATATATATATATATAAACTATCCTACCTGATGCTTTGTTACTGTTGAATATAAATATTTCTTAGGAATCTTAGTTGTCCTTTTAGGTGGATGACAAGTGCAGTCAGGCATGCGTTGCCTGCTAAAAACCAGCTTTGCAACATTGTAGTGCAAACAAGTTCTGTGCCTCAGCTCCTCCCACAAACGAACAAAGTAGTCTAGCAACTACGTGACTCCACATGCCTTACACACAGTCAGCTGTCACTGATATTTATGTGTATCTATGTTCTACGACTTTTTCTTTCCCGCACGAGACAACAGGATAAAACTTGATCCTTGTTTTTAGGATTAGACAGCGAGTATCACAGAGGATCAGTGTTCATGGATTGCCTTGACGGATCCCCTGGGCACTTCAGGAACTTCAAGAAGGACGACTTTGAAGCTGACTGGATTAAGGTGGCTGAATGCAGATTTGGTCAGGTGTACCAGGTCAGGCTTAAGCGCCAGCGGGAAAAATGTGCCCTGAAGAGCTTTCATACAACGTTATGTGCAAACATTTACAGGTGGGATTTAAATTTTGAAAACTAGCACAAATTGTCATCATCTTGCAATCAGGTACAAGCAACTGTCTGAATTTACAGCAGTTCCTTAGCATATTGGCACAGTTGTGTACTTTAAAATTATATTGCGCATTCCAAAGATCTTGTGGTTTCATTAGTCTGCGCACCTCTACAATGTTTAACAGATATGGAATCTTTCCTGTGGTGAAAGTTAAAAATACCTATTTAATGCCCAAAGCAACTAACTATAATAAGATAAAGCATAACTAACTATTTTTTGTCATCGCAGAAAAATAATAGATGAAGCGTCCAACATAGCCAAAGTGAAATTCAAGTATGTTGCGGCCATCTACGGACTGTGCACTGAGGCGTCTGCTGTGGTGATGGAGCACATGAGTAATGGATCGCTGAACAATCTCCTAGCCAGTCACACATTGATGTGGCCAAAGAAGTTCCAGATGATTCATGAGGCCTCTATGGGAATGGATTTCCTTCACAGCATGACACCTCCACTACTCCATCTCAACCTCAAGACATCAAACCTTCTACTAGATGATTGTCTCCACGTCAAGGTCAGTGAAACTCAGAGAAAACAAAATGATGAGATTTAATGACAGTGAACTCTTGACATTTTAGAGCTCTGCATGCTCATTCCGTATTACTCTGAAATTCTTGTTTTCCTACTAAGATTTCAGATTTTGGTTTAATCCACTGGGAAGAGGGCATGGACAGTAAGCTGATCGTGGAGCATCTGACAGCAAGAGGAAACATAAGTTACATTCCTCCAGAGACGTTCAGTCAGTGCCTCGATCCTCCAGGAACTACCTTTGACGTTTACAGGTGACTCGCCAAGGGCATTTTCAAAATTGCACTATCAGAGATTCACTGCTTTCTCCCCTCCCCCCCGATTCAATGTACAATTCACACAGCAACCTTGCACTGTATATAACCATCCCAAATCACTGGGACTTGTGTTTTACTCATGTCAGACTCCCTCTCTCTTACCATTTTATATTTATTGGTTTTGTTTTCTTAAAAAGCTTTGTGATTTTCATAGAGCTACTTTTATATAAGTGGGACTGCCATATTGTTCACTTAATGCAGGATATGCAAAAATGAAAAAGTTAAGACTGAGCTGCCTCTTTCTGCTTTGACGTACAGCTTTGGAATTGTGATGTGGGAGATTCTGTCTCAGCAGAAACCATATGCAGGTAGGGATGAATTCATTTAAAATGCATCCCATCTTCATAACAAATCCGTTGTTGCAAAGGTAACTTAATAAAATGAAACAAGCCTTTGCTCTTCAAAATGTAAACATGTCCTGCATAGCACAACTGTGGTAATGTCTAGCAATGGATATTCAATATTTCATTAAAATAACATGCTACAAAAGGTATATACACATTTATATTATTTATGCTACTCATGAAGTCATGGTTAGTGTTTGTCCCAATACGCAACAAACCTTTAGTTACAATGACTGAAACCTTGATCTTAAATCAACTGTTTTCAAACCTTTTAAATCCAGCCCTTGTCTAAACCTAAACTGCCACTCGGATCTTATATTTTGTTTTATTTACTTAAAAATGGCCACAAGTAAACTTTTTCAAGAAGTAGTTTGAAATTTTGGGAAATGCCCTTTTGGCTTTCTTGCACAGTGTTCTGCAAGACTGATACCACTCTGTCCATTAAACATGAAACTCAATATGTACTGGGTGCATTCCTACCTCAGAGCTGTCCACTCAGATCACATTTTGATACCAGGTCAAAACATAATTGACCAACCAGCCAACATGGCATCATGACTTTGCATTAATATACACGCCAACTTTCTTAAGCCAAGGGGAGTGTTATCTGTACGCGTTTTGAGCTATCTGCGTGTATGTCTAAGCTGTATACAGCGGGCGTACACATACATTTCACTTGTTATTGCCACTTGCCCTGTTATCGCAAGAAAAACACGTTGAAAGATGAAGAAAGCTACGGTTGAGTTTAGGAAAGTAAGAACCGGTTGGGTTTGGGAAAAGAAGGAAATTTTCAGGAATTACTGGAATTCACACACCATTGCGAGGTAACTCAATGGAGGCCAAATGGCTTTGATACACATGCTACAAAGCGAGTATGTGTCGTGCTAACACGCCAATAATAGCATACGAATTGGCGTCATACATACACCATTTCATGAGATCAGCTAAAACTCACTACTATGCTATTTACTGTTTCTGCCCAAAAGTGGAAAAACTGTAAAAACCACAGCCTGAAACTCGTATCTTCACATAAACTGGTGTGGTGTATTGAATTAATGGTATACTGTCATTGTGTTGATCTACTGTACATTGAACCTTGTGCCTGACATCGGTTTTGTGGGCCCAGGGTGCTGTATGACCACAGTGCTCTTACAGGTGTCACATGGTAAGAGACCCTGTGTGGAGATGATACCCGAACAGAAGCCACGCGAGTGTGATCAGATGATCAATATCATGAGGCAGTGCTGGGACCAGGATCACAGGAAGAGGCCACAGTTCTCAGGTGCGGAAGTCAAGTTTTCAGCCAACTTTCTAATTTGTATTTAAAGCTCTCAAAAGAACTGTAGCTCTTTGACATTCATGCTCCTTTAACAGAAAAAGCTGATTTACTAAATGGATTGCGATGAAAAAGAACACTTTTGTCTGTTATATATTGAGATTCAAGTAATGTGAGATGGATCATGAATACTTAACATTTTGCAAACGTGTACACAAGACATCAGTTTGAATAAAATGTAAAATTCCTGAAGCTCGAGAATAATGACATACTAGAATTTTCAAAGCTCATTGGCTTATTGCCAGTCTGCCCTAAAAATTAAACTAAATAGATCTGTTAAAGGATCATAGCACACACACATCACATATCAATATCTGGGCTGCATCCATAAAGATCAAGTAATTTGTCAAATGTGTCTGATGTGTATAATTTTGCTTTTGTCATTTTAATGTTACGTTAAATATTTCTGACTGTAAAATTAAGCCAATTTGTTTTCCCTAAATGAGATTGGCAAGATAAAACATCAACGAATGCTATCAAACAGTGTTAATGTGCACCAAACAGACTCTCACACACTAAAGGATGGACAACTGCCAAATGATTAAGACTTTCCCATCATGTTGAAACATCAGTGTTTTAATCTGCTGCAATAAGGCATTTGGCACTTCCCTTCACGTCCCTCTTTTGGTCCACACTTTAAAACAAAAATGTACCAAACACAGAAACCATGTGGCTTGAGAAGTTGTGTTAATGAATACAAAGTTCATGTTTATTCATAAACGGCAGCTATTCCAAAAACTTGTTACCTTATGTGTGAATGAATTGACCGGTAGCCTAATTCATGCATGACTGTTCATTCTCTGGAGTGATCCAACTGTGAGATGATCTATAATTACATTTTCTGTGACGGCTGTTTTGTTTGCAGACACTGTGAGGAAAACGGAGGCTCTGAGTAAAGTCCTGAAGTCTCCAGGAACAATCCAATGTCACAAAAATGGGGAAGAGGGACAAGAATCGGAATATCCTTGGCTGGTTCACCCAATGCATAAAGTTAGTTCTGCTCGATACTCCACTTGAATGAAACTGCAGTACCTACTGTATCTACTCCACATTTGGCATAATGAGCTGCTTAGGTCAAATATATTATAAGGAAAAGTGTGGAAAAGGGTCATGCAGTTTACACAACTAAAATAGTAGAGGCTCTTTGAGGATGTAATTAGGCACAGTGACACTTTAAACATGCAATATCATGTTTGTTGGCCACGTGGCGGCAGTTGTGAACAACATTGACATAAATGTTTTTGACTTGATACACCAGCTAGTTGCTAACTTGTTCTGACTGCTGCTTGGTGCTGAGCAGGTAGTGGATAGTGGAACAACAGTATTAGAGTGGACCCAAACAGTAAAGCCGAACAGCAAAACAATGAGCTGTAACTCCCAAAACTCTGTAAAGCCAAGAGGAACTGCAGATACGGGGGATAAGTGTCTGTAGGTTTGTCACTACAAACTTTGCCGCTTTGTTTTCACATTTCACAGGAAGGTATAATGTTTATCATGTTGACTCTTAGTTAGGCGTGGTAGCATTCAAACATTTGCTAGAATGTCATTCGTTTTGCATTAGATTATCATCTGAGGTCAGGGCATCACCAAAGTTATAAGGATGCATCCTCTACGCACCTTTGGAAATCTTTACCACTTTCCATGGCAACTAATATTTGTAGAAGTATATTGCTAAAAAATAAAAACGGCTACTTCATGGTCACGCTACAAAAAAATCCAAGGGATTGCTAATGTCAGTTGGCTTCATCCTATAACATGAGTGGCATTTTTAGCTGCAAGTGTGGTTTGAAACAGAAAAGTACACAACTAATTTACAATATTCGGTGTACATAGGGCAAGTATCACTGCGCACCAACAGTAATGGCAGTTACCTTTTGTAAGTCACTGTATTGCTGACTGTATTGAATTCTCCAAGTCGGTGTGGATTCAGTGGGACAATTGTTGTGCAATGAAAATAAATTAACCATATACAGTCTAAAGTATTGATAATTACATCATTATTAAATAAAGTTTGAGGCAGAACTGGTTAAAAACCTAGTATAATTTTTCTATTCAAATAAATGAAATTACTATGCTTGTAAATGTCCTCATCTATTCCTTTTATTAAAGAAAAACATTTAATACATTTGTATGTGCTTCTAGATTTTTCAACTTAGGCGCACACGTGTTCCTTGGGAAAAGAAGTTTGCGTCAAGCCCCGAAACAGCCATGCTCAGATACAGTGCTTTGATGATTGATGTCACAGCAAATAACTTTTCTATTTCTGTTCTCTTTTCCATCTTAGATTGCATTGCCTGAGGTGCCTGACCTTCCCTCAGGTAAACACATGAAAGATTATGTTCAATGCAGTACAAGCCAGGAGGGCTGACATTTAATAATTAATATTTACAGTGCAATAATTATTACTTCTTTTACCACTAAATTGCTGTTAAACAACATAAACAGATGAGAAAACAGTATTTTACAACACCACAAGGTTTACCAGTTGTAAGTAAATGCAACCTTTATTCACGTCTGTGTTTTTCCAACAACAGTAGGGACCAAATGCTAGTTTGTGTCTTTAGCTCATAGCTTTAGCGGCATCACAGTTGTACGTCCTGGTGTTTGAATCCTCTACAGTAAAATACATTTACACGTTTACACTGTTTAGCGGTCAACATTTTAACCGTGTTTAATCCAATTATTACTGTACAGTCCATCCAGGATTTTGCGATGTCACGATCATGCCAATTCACGCAAATTCAACCAATCACCGCGACTTTGGTGCAACAATTTTGACCAATGTTTCTGTTGCCTCATCAGAGTGCAGACAGGCACCAAAATCTGCATTGCTAGCACATCCGGTAGACACCGGGCACCAGGGCCATATCAGCACCGGATTTTAACATGTGCCGTTAATATTGAACAGGTGGTTGCCAAAGGGGGCAACCAGAGGCCATGAAACAGTTGCCAATTGACTCAATCTGGTGCCAAGGGCAACTGGGCAACCGTTACTGTTAAGCCCTGGCCACTCTTCAATAATCAGTCCCTCCAGGATTTCCTCCGAGACTGTTAAGGCCCAAATTGGCTGATGTTGCAGGAACTTTACAAAAAAAAAAAAAAGGAAACCTGTTTTAAGGAGAATAAAATTACTCTAGGCTGAGTTTTCCTAGGAAGGATGCTGCAAATAAAAATGGCTGGTGGATTTAAGACAAAAAATAATAACTGAATCAATGAATGATAATGAAATAATGAATCAATTTTGAACATGTCTGTCAGTAGCTTGTTGATCTTTACATTGTTAGTTCATTTCCTATCCTTGCCTGAGACACACACACACACACACACACACACACACACACACA
>NC_045735.1:26121856-26122963 GCF_008692095.1 Etheostoma spectabile | reverse complement strand
CACACACACACACACACACACACACACACACACACACATACGGTTTAATAAAGTACTTACTGGACTTTAACTTCTCATTGCACTTACAATAACAAGCGTAGCTGTCTTTAATTTAGGTCATCCTGTACGGTTTTTCCTGCATGCTTTCAGCGGCTTTAGAATGAAAAATCGTTACAGCGTACATTGAAGATAAAATGTATAGAGGTTGGCAGGACGGTCTAAAATATTTTCACTGTACATTTTGTTGGTGAAGGCGAGATATTCGAGTCACACGCGTCTCATCTTATCAGAAACAAGAAAATTAATTTGGCGACGAATTTGTGTGATGTCAACCTGTTCTCACTCCCGCTTGGTCATTGGCTCTCAGTTTTACATACTGATCCAAAGTCTGGCGTGTGGGACTGCTGGGATTGGTTGAAGTTGTGGGAAACTCTGGCTATTTGCCGAAAAGTTGCAGGGATTGGTTAAAATTGCGGGTCACACCAAAGTCGCGGTGATTGATTGAATTTGCACTATCTATTGCGAAATCCTGAAGGGACTGATTAATATAAATCTCTGTATGCTCAAATATTAATGCACAAGCTATCGACTAAGCTCTGAGTCAACAGCCTCGCGAAAGCTTCATCCTCTGCCATCATGTCCACAAGCACACTGCTGTACACAATAAAATGAGCAACTCAACTCAAATTGAATACGGCAAATTCATAAAAATACTATTCTGAAGGTCTTTTTCGCAAATACTGCTCTTTGCTTGTAATTCACAGATGACCATTGTGACAAGGGCAGCATTCTCTCTCTGCTGTGCAAAAAGGACTTCTGTAGTTTCAGAAAGTCTGTGAAAAGAGAGCATGTTTACACACAGTTTTCAGGCAAGAAGAGCCTCCTCCACTACACGGTAGCCAGCGGGGATGCAGAGAGTGTCGAGCACGTCCTCAGACTGGGTGCTGAAGTCAACTGTATGACTGCCAGAGGTTACACTCCTCTTATTATTGCGGTTCTACACAGGTCTGTATAAAGAAATATATAGTTTTTCAGGAAAAAAAATTTGCTCTAGCAACTGGGTATTTTGAAAATGTTTAACCCTTGTATTGTCTTCACTTTCGGGAC
>NC_045735.1:26121648-26121846 GCF_008692095.1 Etheostoma spectabile | reverse complement strand
CCCTCGGGTCAAATGGACCCGTGACTTATATGGGGTTTTAAAAACAATTGTGAAATAAATTTAACTTCATAATCTATTAACAAATTTTGTCTTTATCTTAATTTCAAACAATTGAGATAACATTTATGTTTAGGGAATTCAACCAGTCTCTACTAGCACACAATTAAATGGAAGTGGGATTTGTTTTTTGTCATAAGG
>NC_045735.1:26115125-26121638 GCF_008692095.1 Etheostoma spectabile | reverse complement strand
TGTTAAAAATCCACTATGGAAACAACACAAGTGGTCATATCCAGAATAACTGAATCAGGAATACACGTTTATCACAGAAAATAAGATAAGGCCATTGATTTTCAGGAAGAAAAAAAAATGTAACTTTGAAATGGATTAATTTGACCCGAATACCATACAAGGGTTAAGGGTAAGGAAATACCTTTTTCTCCTTTACGCAAAGTTAAAGGAAAAGATTGAAATTTTGGCTTGTTTGCTTACTTGCCAAGAGTTGGATGAGAAGATTGATACCACTCTCATTATTGCAGGCTAGACCCAGAAGACAGTTAGCTAAATTTAGTGACTGGAGTCTCTACTCTTTGCCTGGCAGCCTCCCAATGCTGACAAGAGTAATAATGTACCCTACAGTATGAATGAAACCTCTTTTCTACAGGCTTTATGACATCATCTCATTGTTGCTGGAACATGGTGCAGCCACCGCCCAGGGAGATGAGGACCAGTGGACAGCGCTCCATTTTGCTGCTCAGAACGACGATGACAAGGCTATCAGACTCCTGTTGGACAAAGGAGCTGCGGCGGATGTCCGGGAAAAAGCAGGTTGGATGCCCCTCCACCTGGCCTGCCAAAATGGCCATGAAACAGTGGTGCGCCTGCTGCTTTCACGGCTGTCAAAGGAAGCAATCGGAGAACGGGAGGCACAAGGGAGGACGCCGCTCCACCTAGCCTCCGCCTACGGGCATGTGAATATTGCCAAGCTCCTCCTCTCCAAGGGAGCAGATCCCACCGCTGCTGACTGCTCGCTCTCCACTGCTCTTCACCTAGCAGCTGAGGAAGGCCATAACAGAATAGTCAGACAGTTGGTGAAGAGTGAGGTGAATATTAACAGTGCAGACAGCATAGGATACACTCCACTTCACCTAGCTGCTCTGAGAGGCCATACAGGCATTTGCAGGCAGCTGTTGTCAAACGGGGCCAGCCCAGACTCCAAGACCCTCCAAGGCTGGACACCCATGCACCTGGCTGCCCTAAGGGGACATGAAGTCACGGTGGTCCAGCTGGAGAGTCAGGGTGGTTGTGTGAACGCTGGAGGTGAGAATGGATGGCGCCCGCTCCACCTTGCCTGCCACCAGGGTGAGCTGGAAGTAGTGGCAACGCTCCTGGCAGCCAAAGCCGACCCAAACGTGTCGGAGGACAGTGAAGGATGGACGCCACTGCATGTAGCTTGTACAAGTGCCAGTTTACGAAGTGTCCTCCACTTGATATCACATCATGCAGATGTCAATGCAGTAAACTCAGAAAAGGTGACACCTTTACACCTGGCTGCCCAGCAAGGCTGTATGCCTATTGTAAAGGCTCTGCTGCTTAATGGAGCAGACAGGACTCTGATGGACGCTTCTGGATCCACATCTCTAGATGTGGCCCGGAGGTGTGAAAAATGGGAAATAGTGGAACTACTGCAGAAGTAGTTCTGGTGAAGGAAATATGAATTGAAGGATAACAAAATATCAATCACATAGCTGGAACATTCTTCTCCTTTTTTTCCCCTTTTCTTTTTTTGAACAAGTTACATGACATTACACCTTTTATTATAAAAGTTCTATGTACTGTTTGTTAGTTTTATAATTAATTTTAATGGTTTTTATTCTAGTTATCTATGTATCTGTATTTTATGTTTTAACAATGTACAGGAATTGTGTTGTGTACCTGTGTGTGTGTGGGGGGGGGGGAGATTGTATGAAGCAGTGTGTGCTACAAAGTTGACATGTGACAATGTAGAAAAACAAATCCTACAGGGACATTGTGAAAAATGAGGGAGCCAGCACACGGGGTCAAAAACAGATGAAGTGACCTGTAATGACACAACACTCATTGATTATCCTCTCTGAATCACCTGCTTGCTCGCTTATGCTTTCCTAGCAAATGCAATTAATGTTGCTGCCACACATTGATGAAAATAAAAAAAGTGCAGCTGCTGTTGTAATGACTCATAGAGGCAATCAGTGAACCAGTCAGGCTTTACAGGAGGTATCATGTGCCTATATTAAGGACAACAGAACTACTGGATCACTTTAATTAGCATTACTTAGATGCATCTATTGAACTCTTCCACCTATAAATACATGTATGCTTTATAAAGTGTATGTAAAGGCATGAAATGCAAAATAACTGATTAACAGCCTTTCCTTGCAGGCTGACCCCCACTTTCCACAGGATGCATAACGGCTGCAGATCGGCTTCCGTGCTCCGCCGTCAATCAATACTCACCCGGTCCGCATTTGTTGCGGAACAGCTCCGATTTGTTGCGGACAGCTTCAGCTGTCAGACATGGACAGCTGAAGCTGTCCGCAACAAATCGGAGCTGTCTCGAGGAGCCACAAGATCTCGGAACTTCATGTAAAATAGAACCACAAAAACCATCAACAGTTTGTTTCCATGCAAAGAAAATAGAGAGGAAACAACTCTGCTGTTTTCAAGGTGTAGCGCAGGGAAATATGATCCGCCGTGAGCACGGTCTATTTTCTTTTGAAAATTAACCGGATGTTCTATTTTGTTTCTGTGCTTGACCTCCTGTCTCGCACTGCCGTGTGCTGAATTGCTGCGGAGCTCTCCGGCGTCCGACAAAAATAGAAGTTCTGCGCATCTGCTCCAAAGAGCTGCGGATCGCCAGAGCTGGGACGCAGCCATTCCGTAGTCCGTGGAAATACACACACACTGACTTTAATGGAAACCAAATTACTCCAACGCCGTTCCAGAGCGGATCCGCAGCTGTTCCGGATCCTGTGGAAAGTGGGGGTGAGGGATGCACTGCCCAGCTTATGCCATTCTCATTTAACACAGCAATAAAATGTGTGGCTTTAGGAAGTGTACTGACCTTCACATTAACGGGGTTTTCACTGGAACCACAAGAAACTCTCTGATGAAGGGATGGGAGGTGAGCCGAATCAAAACTACTGTAAATTAATAGAGCTGACTTAAATTAGACTCAGGCTTATTTTAGATTTATTTCCCTTTTTTTGGTTGTGTGGTAAGTGTCTGCTGTCGTTTAATCTTTATTCAAAAACTTATATTTTTTCTCTATGACGTTTGACCCATTTGTTGCTGTCTGCTCCCAGTGTTACAGTAGCCATTTCTGAATGTTTGTATGACAACACTGACTCATCCATCCATCCTAATCCTAGGGGTATTAGACAAATTGGAAAAGGTATACTGTGTGTGCTATGAGGTTTAAGGCTCACTAAAATTACACTTGCCTGTACTGTAAATCTGACCAGTGAACTGTAAAACCAACCCACTGACAAAAAAGTGTAAAAAGTAAAAAAATAAAAATAAAATTGAAAAAAAGTAAAAATACAGACTCATACCAACTTCTAATCTCAACTAAAATCTACACTTAACTGGGTGTCGCTACTTTACAATAAAAACCTTTCATTAAAAAGGGTTTACTTTGAAAAATAGCCACAGGTGTTTATTTACATTAACAGCACAATAGCGTAGCTTATTCTCTCTAGCTTCATTCAAAAATTGGAAGCTAACCACATTTCTGTGATCGTTATCTACAGTAAACAGTATGGTGGCAATTTAACAGATGGGAATGACACATCTGTGTCATTGTCTAACCTGTCTAACTGCATTTTTGTCCCATCATTGAAATGAAACAACCCTTTGTGCTTAACTACACCATTGTTGAAGTGACAGTTCCTGAAAAATTAAACTCACTTTCCAACATCTAATCAGGCCCGACCTAAATCAATGGTGTTGCCTCAACCTTTTACCCATACGGTGACACATCGGATACCCTCTATCAGCCAGTAATTGGGTTTGCAGACACCTAAACTAATTTTATTTTCTAATAGGGAGACAAGCAGGAAGAAGATAATGTCATGTAAGTTGCGAGTACAACAAACACCAAGAGCTATGGAAAGAAAGAAAATAGCAGACTCTACCTTGGCTCGTACCTCCTTCTGAATAAGTTCCGCTTCTCCTTTCCTCTGGCATTGCTGTAGCACGGCTTTCGGCTTGCTACCAAGCCCGGCCCGCCCTGTAGCCACCGGGCCCACCAGGGTGTTGTGCCGCAGCCTTGCCTCCACCCGTTTCACTGCATCCTAGATGCGCCACTACCTTCCTTTTCTGACTTCTACCCCTGCTGAAGAGACTTTGGTGTCAACCGAGTCTTGGTAGAGCAGGACTTATCTGGCTCGGGTGACCTTGAATTCCTCTGCCACACTGCGAAAAGGTAGATGTATATCTAATAAAACTTTTTTACTTAAAGGGTTGAAAATGATTATGGAATACAGCTCACCATAGTGTATTTCCCCATCCACAAATTACAGACGTGTTGCTGCATACAAAAGGCTCTAAACTCATCTCAAGTAATTTGCATACATAATAGTATTCTCACCAGCTTACACAGTAAGATTATTTAGATATGGGCCTGCTGTAGATGAGCCGTCTGATGTTCCCTTAAACCCCTCTTCAGCCTGTTTAAGAGTACAGATGTTATGTTTGCATTAGGATTTTAAGATGTTATTTTGTTGCATTGTTAAAGGTTAATTACCCTTTTATTTTTTTTCAAATTGATGGGAACAACTATCAGTGACATTGGTCCAGTATTAAGCTAGATCTCTGCAGTCAGAAGCGACAAAACAAGATACCATACCAGTTTCTGGTTAAACCGAAAGGTCTTAAAAAGGCCCATCTCTGTAGGAATCCTTTCCAAAATGTTGTCAGATACTTGTAATAATCTAATGGCGTTCTTCTATTACATGGTACCTGCTCGACTCGCCTCTACTTGCCATTTTAGGTTTTCCATTATGGAAAAAAAAGTCCCTATGTACCTGCTAACAGGTACTTTTAGTATCGCCTCCGTCGAGGTCCCAAGCAGGCTGAGGCGACACCAAAAGGTGACGTGAAAACCTACAGACTACTGATTGGTCGGAGATCATAACTAGCGTCATCTTCACTAGCAACAGACAGGGGTGACATAACAACCCCATTTTTTAAAAAGTTTAGCCACCAGTGTTTTATTGCTGCCTCCAGCTTCTTTTGAAACCCAAATTTGTCTTTTGGCTGTGGAAAGGAGCCAAATGCCGAGAATCAAAAACACACTTTCGACGTTCTGTGTGTGTGTCGTATTAGGTCATGGCAGTTTCCTACGGCATCGCTATGACGACCAGCCATGCTCCCTCAGGCATGAAGCGGTACTAAATCTAAAATGGAAAAAGGAGAACGGGTCACCGCGGCCAAGCCGAGCAGAGCAGAGCTGGTACCATGTAATAGAAAAACACCCAAAGCCTTTCAGCGGCAAAATAAATCCCTTTTAGTGGACCAAATGGACGATGCACATTTGCCCCATAGGGTTACATTGCAGCCTGGTCTGTGGCTGCCGGTTACAGCGTTTACGCTTAATACTGGACCTATTTTAAAAAGGTTGTTGTTCCTATCAGTCACTTACACAAAACATATGAAAATAGGGTGCATGTTATAAAAAAACAACAGATGTTACCTTTTAAAAAGGTTTGTCTGACACTCATAGCTCTTATCTTAATGCTAGGACATAATCTGGCTACTTATTGGTATATTTAGCTTCTCAGAGGAGAGCCATTACCCACTTCCTCCAGACCCCTCTTCACTGGCAGGGTTAAACTCACCATTGAGCTGTGCCCTGTGGTATTAAGCAGCTGCAATCATGACTGGCGCAGCTGTGTCTTTTGATCCAGATGTGCCTTCTCAGAAGGGCCAAGCAGGCATCTTGGCAGGCGTCTCTGATCCTTGCCACAGTAATTGATTGAGTGATCTATTATCTCTCCTGAGAGATGATGCTTTTTGGCAGAGTGATTATATGGAAAACATTCTTTGCCTTTGTCATCTCTTAGCGACCTCTCACTCTGCAATATGACAATGGGAAAAAAAAACACAGGTCTCTCTAAATCCCCAAGGTTGTTGCTTGCTGCAAGTGACAAGTGCTCCTTTTCACCTCTGTTCAGGTTACTGAGTGGAAGCATTTACTTTCTCATCACATACACCCTTTGAAGACGTAACCTATGCAAAGAAAGATCACACTTTGGCTTTAATTAGATGATTCTAGAGTATTTTAAATATCAATATAAATATATTCCCATACTGCAGAATCTCAAAGCTAATGACCTATGAATCAAATGGCCTTGTTTCCTTCAGTGTATTCTTATTATACCCTCAGCTCTCTTCCCTTGGTGTTGTCATGTTCCCGTAAAATGATTAATGGTGGATCTCACTCTTATCTCCCTAGCACAGAGCACAAACCCCCAACACTTTACACTATTTGAATACCACAAACCGTGAGTGCACTCTGCATAGCTTAGCAGGACACTTGGGAGGATTGTGTGTCCCATCTCTACTAAGACACTTTGTAAGAGAGAGCGGTAATGTCACGCATCATGCTCCCTTAGATCTTTTATATTAAGTGTTTCCTTTTTTTCCCCTTCTTCAAAATTATTTGTAGTTCAAAGAATGAAAACTCCTTGGATTAATTGAAGTGAAAAAAAAAAAAAAAAAAAA
>NC_045735.1:26114674-26115115 GCF_008692095.1 Etheostoma spectabile | reverse complement strand
AAAAGGTGCAGTAGGTAAGCCTTATAAAACTAACTTCTGTCATATTTATATTTGCTGAAACTGACCGCATGTTCGAGTAGAATTACATGAAGCAGGTAATTAAAAAATAAATAAAAATTCAGCTACTCTGGCACCACTAGGGGTCCCACAGTGTAATGTTTTGATATGTACTCATCGAAGTTAAGATGACCGGCAATCCTTCTTACATTACACAATAATAAAAGCAATTTTTAAGTTAAAAGTTTTGCATACATTTTAACTTCTTCGAACCATATAATAAATTAGGAGTCAATGTAGATTTTCATATTGCAATATCATAATTCTACATTGAATTAATGTGAAAATAATACTTTCTAGATGTTGCGTTGTTACTTTGGCCAGGTCATCATCAAAAAAGCAAATTAGTACGTTCATGATTTTGTCCATGTTGACATTAGTTGC
>NC_045735.1:26114300-26114664 GCF_008692095.1 Etheostoma spectabile | reverse complement strand
TTTATTAAAAACTTTGCTTTGTTTAGCTTTTCATATAGCTAGACGTCTGGGACAAGGCCGTTATGTTCAAATAACTTCCAAGCTGATTCCAAACAGACAACTTTGTCAAGGCAGTTTGGGCTTTAGGTACATTTTACACTGTGGCCATCGTTAATGAAAAATCGTATTCTGCTATGGACATGCACACAAGTATTTTTTTTATTCAAACGCAGTCGCAGCGCTAGCCGTTGATGCCGGTAACGTACTCGTATGACAGAGTGCACGTAACGAAGCTTTGTGACTAGCATGAAGGGCAAGCACTTTCCTACCGCTGCTGCCGTACAGTGAGCATCTTCCTTGAACATACGCTGCAGCTGGGTGCTCA
>NC_045735.1:26110241-26114290 GCF_008692095.1 Etheostoma spectabile | reverse complement strand
CCAAGTGCTAAACGGCTTCCCGTCTCCCCCTTTTTCCTCTTGTCCTCTATTCAAGCCCAGCGCCATTTGTTTTTAACTCCTTTCTCAACTAAGGATGTAGCCGTTTCTCAATGTCTATTTTTTTTTGCCGCGTTACCACGCAGACCATACACTGCACTCTCACTTTTTGGCAAGGAGCCGCCCTACTTTTATCTGAATGGCTAGAACTCGTTTCATTGGTAGGTAGAAGTTTGGTGATTGGTTAAACCAATAGCGCAACAAAAAACAAATCCCATGTGGACTTTACATTATTTTTCTAAACTAGTCATAGCCCAGAAATCCGGCACCAGGCCAGAGTACTTGAGCTCTGCATTAGAGTTGCGTGTCAATAACTGCATGTAGCCCCCACTAGAAAAATTATGGAAATAAATATGAATATATTGTTACTGTACAATAAAATAAAACTAGTTTATGTATTAGAAATGCATGTGTTATTATGAACCAATTAGAACATTGGTTCAAGAGTTGACCTCGCCTTGATTGATAGGTGACAGCGGAAGCTTCTCTGCCACGCAGACAGCCAGTCTGTTAGCGGTCGTACAGTCATTACGCACCAATTAAAACACTGGTTCCAGAGTTGATTCCGCCTTGATTGATAGGTGACAGCGGATGCTTACAGACCGCACACAGCCAGCCTGTTAGTGGCCGATGCGAGGAGATAATGGGCATTAACATTTAAATATAATTGCATATGTCATCTAAACACTTGGAAAAGTACGTTGGGAACTGTACCGCTGCCAGAGAGCCTTGAGGGATTTTTGCTGTGGGATTTTCGTTGTGTAAACTGAATCTTGGTGAAACTTGAAACTTGGTGAGTTAGCCAAGGTGACTGAAGTATTGAGGGCTTTGCTACAGTAAGCTAACTCATATATTACGCAGCACGTCATGTACTTCAGTTTACCATATTAACCCTAATTAATGTGTCAATTTCGGTTTTGTATTAAAAGATCAATCTAAGTTCACTCCCAATTTACATCTGGGTTCTTAAGAAGGTAATTTGCGGTATGTACAGCATAAACTATAAACTATATTCCAGTATTTTGAGTGCATGATTTCAACACGTGCATCTAGCTTCAGTTCTGGTTAACACTGTTGGTATGCATGGTGTACAGAGACCAAGACATAGGGCTAGAATGGGGAATGTATTTTATTGCAGAATTGTACTAGAAATGTGTACTTGGTGTAACATGTTAAATATACTGTACTTACCCCATGTATAATTGTTACCATATATTTCTATTCTATTTCTATTCTATTTCTACTATTCTGACCTTGTTTACACAGGTCGGGTTTATTTGGGCTCCTTGGAAAGATTTGATGTTGGATGGTGAGCCACCCAACTAGAACTACAAAATCTAGTATTGATGGTATTTTATGCCATGGATTAAAGACAAGAGCAAGACCCTCGTAAAGAAACACTTTTGAATATTGCATTTTAGTTATTTTCATTATATACACTATATAAACAACTTAGGCTACTTAGAGGGTGCACCCTAGGGTTTTATTTTCATGCTGTATGCTAGTCATGCCCATAAATATATACATTTTTCATTCTTTAATAATTGTGTTTTTACTGTTATTGTTTCAGTCCACTACCTCCTTCTTATCTTAATCTACTGAAACGTAGTGTAGATAGATAACATCTATAGTCGATATTTAATAAAGGCTACACACACATTTCATAGAGTCCTCCCCTCCCCCTCCCCCGGCCTGCATGTAGGATTTTTCCCTGCTCTGTTGTGCACAGCTCTCCGTTGTGTGTTTTTGTTGTGGGGGGGGGGGGGGGGGGGGGGGGGGGGGGGCCTTAGGAGACTGTGTTGGGCTTTATTGGAAAATGAGGGAATGAGAAGTTCTTGATGTACAATTTTTTTGGCCAAGGCCTGGATCTTTGCAATCCTACCTACAGCACCTTTAACTCTTTATGTGGCCCAATATTTTTAATTGGTTAGAGGATTAGCATGTGCCCCTGTAAATCTGATAGGTCCATTGCATGAGAGATGAATTGGTGAGGGGTACTAAATTGTAAAATCTTGATTTGTCTACAGCAGCCAGCAAATTTGGGCATATGACTAGGGTGCAGAGAGGCCTAGTTAGCTTATTATATAGCTATACTGTTATTGTAAGCCTAGTCTCTCATTGCCAGACCTTCCTCCACAGTGGTGCGAAGGAGGGTCTGGCAAGTCCACAAAGCATTCCGGGATAGAAGAAAAACATGCTCTGGTTTATTGACATTTCTTTAAACCAATCAGTTAACCAAAGTCCAAATAAATCAACCATAGTTTAGAATGCCAACAGAAAGAAAGCAGAAGGTGTGGAATATCTGACCTAAAAAGAGGGATATTCAGCGGAATATCCAGCCGCACCTGAACAATCCCGGTGGTGGAACGTTGTTGATATAGACTATTGTGAGCCTAAAACTCCCATGCATTCACTCTTATTGATCTGACACACCAAAGCGACGGCTGACTGTCGGCAGAAAAGGCAGTCAGGCTGATCATTCGGTTCCCGTCGGTTCTGCGTGTGTGCAAGATGTCTCCATAACAGCAGGTAGTGATAATCTGTATTGGTGCGCAAAAAATTAAAATCACAAATGAGGAACGCATCTTGTGGGCTTCTCCCTAATTTCAAAACCGACTGTAATGGTGCCTCGTTTGGAATACAATCTCGTATTTTGCACAAATAGTTTACTGAAACGTGTTTTGGAAAACATTTTAAGCAGGAAATAGGCCATACAGTTGCTGAGTTGGTCTGTTTTTTTAATCAACAAAATCTATATATCGCAGCAACATATTAAATATGTCAGTTAGATGTATTACAAGTTCTTCAGTTGTTCGAGGGTCATTTGGAAGCATTGTTTATTAAGCGTATGGACATCTTATTTTGATGGAAATCTATACATCTCAGCAACATATTAAATATGTCAGATGTATTACAAATTCCTCAGTTGTTTGCTGGTCATTTGGAAGCACTGTTTATTGAGAACCTGGACGTCTTATTATGATGGAAATCTATACATCGCAGCAACATTAAATATGTTGGTTAGATATACTGTAGCTTGAGAAAGTTTACACACCCAGGCTAAAGTTGATTAAAAAGAGGAATAAAAAAACATCTTTTTGAAATTGATCTTATTGCCTTAATTAAAAACAATTAGGAAAATTCAACCTTTTATGGACACCAATTTTCTTTGTGAATGAATTATTGTAAATAAATAAATGTTCTTCCTTAAAATACAAGGGGCATAAATATACACCCCCCTATGTTACATTCCCATAGAAGCAGGCACATTTTTATGATTAAAGGCCTGTTATTTCATGGATCCAAGATACTGTGCATCCTGATGAAGTTCCCTTGGCCTTTGGAATTAAAATAACCATCATCACATACCCTTCACCACATAGAGATAGGCATGGTAAACTTTCCACAAGATCATCTCTCAATGTAAATAAAACCAGCTATTAAGCTAATTGAAATAACGTCATGCCAATCTTTGTGTATGGTGAAGGGTATGTGATTTTTACTGATATATCTCTAACGTTGATTAGCTAGCTACCTACTAAAATAAAAACAAAATTATAATGTAGTTACTGACCAGTCACATAACTTTAGGTTTCACTTTGTATTGAAGCTAAATTGACCATAAACCTAGCTAGCTAACGTTAGCTACATACAACTGACATTAGCAGTTTATAAATCAAAGGACATATTGAAACATATTTGACTTTGAGATCAATACAATTATCAACATCACAATTAATTTGATTTGTACTTTTCCGTTTCATGTTTAAAGCCAGGGTAACTTTGGTAAACTGTTGCTGAATGTTTGCTAGGGCTGCACAAATAAGCGTATTTTAAATCATGATCACGATTTTGGCTTGCCACGATCAAATCTGCGTAATCGAGCGATACTTTAAATGCGTCATTTCCGTTCATAGAATGCTCCGAGTTTTTTTGCAAAGCCAGTGTACCGTTCCGTAAACCCCTGTCTGATCATGTGCCAGTCAGAGTTG
>NC_045735.1:26095050-26110231 GCF_008692095.1 Etheostoma spectabile | reverse complement strand
CGCGCAGCTTAGTTTCTAGATGTAGACAGTCACAGAGGACTAACGTGAGGAAAACTCCACAACAGATAGCAGTCGGTTATACGTCGGTCTCAAGGTTTATCAGTTTACCATTAAAACGCAACATTGCGTCCCGTCTTTGTTGTTTTTCAGACAACAGCAGTGACCAGTGCTAGTCGGTGCTAGTTTGTGTCTGTTATTTTCCTCTAGGTCGCACCGGTCCACCTAATGTCCTCGCATCCGCTGCCTCTCCACAAACAAAGCAATGCTGTTTAAATTGATATGGTCTAATGTTGCGTTACATGACCCATTTCTTCTATAAAGCCGTGCCTCTGTTTGGTTCTCCTGTTACTCTCCGTGCAGCCCCGCCCCCATTCGCTCACACGTGGCTCCCAGCAACAGAGACAAAGCGGCGACAGCGCCGGTCCACACTTAATTATTATTAACACAGCTGTATATTGTTAAGCAGGAGAGGCAAACCTGTATTTGTACCAGTGTTTCCGCTGGTAACTCTGCTGTTGCGGCGGCCACGGCAAAAAATACTGAAAAAAAGTTTTTGAATGCAACAAACTTCAGTTTGTAGAATAAAATCGTGTGAGAGGGAGATCTCAATGTTGATCAAAATTATCATTATGATTATCATTTTGGCCATAAGCCTGCAGCCCTAGTGTTTGCTTGTATGTCTCACTAGTTATTCCTACTTAGAAAGCTGGTTCTTGCTAAGAATATCACCATCTTCTACAAAATGTCAGGATTACACCATGTTCATTGCAAAACAATAGTTTGCAATACTAAAAATACTGCATCCTCACAAAAGGAGCATTATTTTTTCCCTCCTACGTGGGCAGGTGTGAGAGAAGGCAATGCACAGATAAAGGACATAATTCCACAATAATAGTTGTGTCATACATATCATAAACATAATCATTGAGTGAAAAGAGTCAGGTATGTACTTGTCATATTAGGTTTTTGTGTGATGCAAATTAAACACCTGTAATCCAAATCTCTTTAGTATTTGGGGCAGGCGCAGTGTGTTCAAGGGTTCCTTGACTTTCTCTATTACATTTTACTTGAATTATTAAATACCTCTGAATATTAATCTCTTTCAGATAACAGGAAAGAATTTGAAAACTATGATTTGAAGAATTGGCCTGCGCAGAGGAAGAGGCACTAATGATTCCAGAAAAGAGGAAACCAAAGAAGAAGACCTACAAAGACTTTGAAATGGGTAGGTAATAAACTATTAAATAATTTCCATCTATCAACAGTAAATATTTTAACCCTTAGGAAGTTGTACTTAGATTTGTATTCAAAATGTAACCCCAAAGTGCAGTGAAGGAGAGATGCCACACATCCTTCCTGCTGCTGTCAGACTTTATAATTAACACTGTTCCAAGTAGACCACAGGCACCATATGTGACAATTTATCATGTGCATCAATCTACACCTTATGCAATATCAATGACTCCTCAGTGCAATACTGTGAATACCCTGTTATTAAACTTTGTCTGTATACTTCACTATTTTAACTGCTTTATTCTTGCATTTGTCATTGCACTTTCCCTTTGATGCAGTATCACTGAAAATGTCCCCACTCTGGGACTAATTAAGGATCTTATTTTAAAATGTTTTATATGTTAGTACTTTTCAGATCTCTCAATTGCCATGATGACCAAGGGGACATGTGGAAAACTGCCATATTCTTAGTCATTACTTTGCCAAAATCATCTGTGGTAAGTTTACAAAAATCTTAATTGAAAATGGGACTAGAAAGTAAAGAGAGGGCAGCATAAAATGGCACCTTTGGTATCAAAAGTGAATACTTTTTAAGTCATTGTGATAACCATGAAACCTTGATATTAGCTCTTTTAGAGAGAACGTTATTGCATATTTTATGGGACAATGTATAACATGCTATTTAAAGCTTTCATTTAGAAAGTGATCTAAATACAAATTGTCAGAATGGCGCTTTAACAGCAGTTGAGGCTAGATGGGATAAAGCTAGGGTGACAACAGTTAAGTTTAGGCACCAAAACGAGTAGTTAAGTTCAAGAAACGGATTGTGATTTGAATTAAAACGCTACAGATACGAAACGTGTTTTCCTGGGTGAATGTATAACAAATGTTATTATATTAGTCTAGATTTAGCAGGATTTTTGCGCAACTTTTGGCCGTAGCTGTATCCCTTCTACCGTGAACAGCCCACCTGTTGTGGATCTTTAACGTTATCCAAAATGAAACCGCACAAACTGAAGCTCCCCCTACTGACCAAATGGCCTTACTGTTCAATTATATTAAAAGCCTGCATTGGAGCTTCTGAGGAACATTTTGCAGAGAATGTAACTATGTTAACATCATTTGGCTTGCCATATTCTACTTAATGAAACCGGTCTTCTATTCACGTCTGCATAAAAAAAAGACTTATGTTACAATTATTACTCAAACACTTCTTAAAAGCAAAGAGAGAAACAAACTAATAATATAAAAATACTTCCATGCATTAAAAGATACATCTTTGAATAACGCAATTAACCCAAATCTTTTGTTTTTTTACTTTCCGGAGTCCGAAGCCGAGTAAGCCATCAAGGACTTCCCCGACTGGCAACAGGCTGGAGAAGAGGCTGTAGCAGAGACTGTAGCAGAGATAGCCTTTTTTAGCTACTGAAATAATTGGCATTATGATAGACAGTGGACAATATAGTGTGATAACTAGTTTTTGTTCTCCAACATGTACACACTGCTGTTGTAAATCAGGGATAGACAGCTCACAAGTGTGTAGTCAAAAGAGAGAAATTTTGTATATTTCAGTGACTCCTACAGATTAAGAAAAATAATGAATTTTCTTAATAAATAAATAAATGTTATTCTTGGCTCAATTGTTCAGTGTCTTTGGGTTCAAATAACATCATGATACCATCGGCTTCCAATAATTGATAAAGTGACGTTTTCCTAACTGATTCTGATTGGGTATCACCTGCAACACAGCCAATAAATGACCCACCAAATGAGAGAAAACATAACTTAAGCCGTTGCACACCGTTCCCAGGAAATGTGCATGCCCCAGAACCTTTGCCCAAGGGAAGGTTTACAGTGGCAGACTTAAAAAACAACACTGGTTTAGGCTTGCAATAGTGTTTTGTACAATAGCCCTTAGTATAGACCAAAGTAGGATAATTATCTCAAAATATAGCTACATAATCAACAGTTTTTTGTATTTTCTGAACAGCTTTTAATGTGTTATAGTGTGCTATTTTCTATGATAATTTGAACAAAGTTTTATGTAAATCTTTGAGTACCCTGAAAAGTGCTTCATAAATAAAATGTTTTAATTTTGTGTTACTAATTGTGTGTGATTTATCTTACTTTAGAAATCCATGTAATTTAGTAAAGATATTTCAAGTAATTTTGGGTGACCTATACTGACAAGTTCTGTTAAATGGTTTAATGCACGATCAATTGATGTCTTCCTGACAACTGTATAACATGTGTCAGGAAGATGTCCCTCACACCGCATCTGTAAGATGTATAGCATAACATGTGTCAGGAAGATGTCCCTCACACCGCATCTGTAAGATGTATAGCAGCTGTTGTGTATGATGCATGACGTGTCAGTACGATGTATACGAGTTTGCATCTGTAGGATGTCTGACATACGTTAGAACGATGTAGTGTATAAGTCGCGGAGAGAGCGGCTACATGTCGCTGAAACAGAGCAGTAACGACGTTGTGCCAGTGAGCAAACGAGCAACAAACTACATATTGCCGCCGCATTTTGATTACATTGCTGGGCACATGAATCACATTACTGTCACACCCGAATAACAATTAAACACATTGATTGAATGTCATACAAGAAAACGTATTCCAGAATCAGGCGATTTAACCCTTTAAAATGTCCATACGGCCATCAACAAAATACACCCGGGGTTTTTAATACTCAGTCTGTGGTAAGGTTACCACAACGTTGGCACGCTTTTTGGAGCTCATTTGAAATCCTCAAGGAGAATACTGTCTGTACTCACTGTTCCTCGGTAACTCAGAAAGCTGACAGTAGCGGTCTTTTCGAACCCTCTGTCCAGCGGGAAGCTCCGCAGCATCACGTAGCACCATCCGATGTACACCATCTAGAAATTCACAAACACTAATGAGCTTACTAAAGCTTAACTATAAAGTCCATATCATTACCGTTACCAATGTACATTCTCACTCACTCAAAAACGTGGCAAGCTTGGTGGGTTTTGGCACGCACAGTCTCTTCTCCCAGCTCCTGGGGGTGATAGTTACAATAGCCAGCTAAGCTCATTAGCAACCGTCCACAGGTGGCTATGGCGTTAGCTTCATTACCGTTAGCTACCGAGTGAAACAGCTACAACACACCGTTAACTCTCCCGTTTCAGCAGGGTTACACACTGACGTAAATCCTCCGATCTCTTAACTTCAATGGACAGTTATTTAACCGATGTACTGAACTTACAACCATCTCTTGGCGTTTCTTTGATAAACTAACTAGGGCTCTCAATCTGTTTTCGTTCCGTTAAATCCCGCCCCCTTAAAAGAATCCGGTAGGTTACAAAACTCCTCTCTGATTGGCTAGTAACAAATTTTACATCTGTCCGCACCCAATACAAAAGAAATGCACCCGAGAGGTTCAAGGGCCATTTAAAACTGAGGGCAATTCGTAACTCACAGAACTATGTTTTTCTACAAAGTTATTACATACCAGGGATAATTGAACCAGCTATATATTTTGTTAACAGAAAAACATATTCAGGAACAATATCTAAACACATTTAGCAGGGTGCCACATTTATACAATACATTTATTTATATATTTTATAACATAGTTGGGCTAGCACTCCATTAGCAACCATAATCCTGAACAGTTGTTTGAGTGATTTTTAAAATCACGGGCGGTAGTAGCTCAGTCCATAGGGAGTTGGGTTGGGAACCAGAGGGTTGCTGGTTCAAGTCCCCGTATGGACCAAAGTATGGACTGGTAGCTGGAGAGGTGCCAGTTCACTTCCTTGGCACTGCCCAGGTGCTCTTGAGCAAGGCACCAAACCCCCAACTGCTCGGGGCAACTTTCCATGGGCAGCCCCCTCACTCTGACATCTCTCCATTAGTGCATGTGTAGGTCCTGAGCATGTGTGTGTAATTCAAGCCTGTGTGTAATAACAACAGAGTGAAAACTGTAGACCTTGTGGGATTAATTAATAAAGTACAATAACAAAAAGTGTAATTGGCAAAAAATTAAAGGTAGTAATTGTTTGACTGGTTTGTAATTGTGTGTTTTTGTTCATGCTAGACAAAGCTAAATATTTGATGGCTGCTTTTACTGCAGCACTCTGAGTACTTGACGCTTGGTCAGGTGCATTTGGCGATGTTACTGACGCAAAAAGTCTCCTTTAGCGTCTTGCCCTTTGGCATCACTTTTTGACGCTCTGGGTTGGGACGTACATTTAACTGACATATGGCACAAATATGGGACAGTTATTCCGATTCTCTGGGCACGTCTATGCTTTGTTCCGGATCCACCGCTGTTTTTTTCGTCCTCCTCCACGCGCCATACAACACCGGGAGCGTCTCAGAAGCAGAGCGTCTTGCTCCCCGACTTGCAAATTATACTGTCTCTACAAGTACTTTACAGAACAATCATGTGTTTATGAAGCTATATGTGTACTCTCCAAGCAGTCCTGTAGTTAAACTCCATGCCTTCTCTTTTCTTGTGTTTAAAAAAATAAAATCTGCGATGCAGTGTTATGCTTTGCAACTTCCAAGATTAATCTTTTGTTGTCTGGGGTGTTGTAAAAGAGACATAAATGATAATGGGATGTTTGGTAAATTTACTGGATATTCTTGCTGTTTCACTTCCTGCCCGGCTGAAAGGCCCGCGGCCGGCGGCTCGTGCGAAAATAGACCTGGCGCATATCGGTGCAGATCCAACTGGCCGTGCAACGCTTCTGTTGTACAGCACGCTACTTTATTCGTATGCACCTTGGTCTCCTGGGTGAAAGTCCTATGTTGGTTGACCCAACCACCACCCCAATACCTCCTTATGTGGATTTACGTAATTTCAGTCATACTTTTCACTACATTTTACAGAGCTACAGCTATGCCCTGTGCATTCCATAAAGACACTGAAGGGTGATTTTTGCGTCGATTTCGCACGCTGAGAGACACTGACAAAGTGTATTTTACGAGTTGGGAGTGAGAACGGGTTTACAGCATGTTTGTGTTCTGTGTACAAGGCTGTAATAAAAATGTAATGGATCAGTTGTAAAAAGAGGTTACACAGAAATGGAGAAAAACAATGTTTACTATAAAACATGTTTTCTCTGTATAACTTATTTGTTTGTTTTGGCCTTATGCCTTGGGGCATTGCAACTAAAATAAAAGTCTGCAACACTGATGCACTTGCATGCGTCAGGCTTGTGGGCTGTAGTCTTCAGTTATGAAATCGTTGGTTACATCAAAGAAAATGCACTTAATTTACTGCTGTAACTGCAACTGTCAAGATGTTTTCTCATACTGTATATTGATATGTTGTTTTTTAAGGAGCAATTGACAACACATATCTATCAATTTGCAGGTCAGGTCGTGCACATGTTTCCTCTGTACATCACAATCAACGTGAACTTGGGCGCACGTGAACGAGCCAACGACCCCGCCTTGCCTCATCCCATAAATTAATAAGGAAATTCCTATAAATGCACTCCCGACTTCATTCGTTGTCCAATCACTACGGGTTATCCCGCTGCAGACAGGGAAAAAACTTCTTGTGATGTTGGAGGTGCTGATCACCGAGGTGGAGGCGAGAAAATAACAGATTTGTTTGGAGATTTGTCATCTCGGATAAAAGAAAATGCCCAGAGTGGCAAATGGTGACTGGGCAATGAATGTACCGAACGATGGCAGAAACAAAAATAAAAGTCTAATCTAAATCGAAGTGGAACTCAAACCAACAGCCACACCAGATACAGAAAAACATGCATCTCAGTTCCAATCCAAATAACGCACAATAAGCAGTTTGATCTCACTGATGTACTGCCATTTATTTTCATTAATTTGTGGGCTCAGTGAACGGCATTCATTTCCATTCCTCAAAGAGGTTAAGTAGCCTGTGAATTAAACATTTATTAGTGTAAAAGATGAGAAATATTATCCACATAAATGATTAAACTTTTATGTTTTGTTCGTAGCCAACGTCACAGACATATGCCGGTGAAGTGAAGGGGAAACGTTATTTTCTAATGTTTGGTGATTTTCTGCACTTTTCAGTTAGATTTCGCCACGTAACAGAGGAAAAGACTTTGAGGAAAGCCGCACATTTTCACATCAAGATAATTATTTATACATAAAAGTGTCCGTGAAAACCAGCGTACACAAGCTTTTCTTGCTACGCAACGTTTATATACACGAGGCCCCAGGTGAAAAGGAACCGTCCCTAGGTGCAGAGAATACATGTGTGTGTTTTAGAAATGTTCAGGACTGTTTGATATAAGTCTCTGAAGAGGGAACAACAGTGGTGTTTTTGTGTCTAATTGTCTTTGTCATATCACTTTCAGTGAACCTTTCGTTAATTCTCCATTGGAACTCTAGCCTCTCTCCTTCCTCATCAAATCAAAGAACACGTGTTAGTTTTTTCTAACACTATCACGAAAATAGACTTAGACTTAATAGACTTAATAGACTCACTAATTGTAACCTGTTGGAAGCAAACCACTATACCACCATTTCAGCACAGAGTTACATCGTTGGCCAATTCTGACATTGGTTTAACTAAATCTAATTCAATGACTGCAGCACTACATGGGTTACTACACTAACCATCATGTTAAAGAGTAACAGTATTTTGTTTGGTACAATTCATTCATGTCAAAAATTACATAATTGTGCAACCTTACCTGATCGTATATTGGTCCAGTCCAGAAATGATCTGTAGTGTCCGCCGTGCAGTACGTAGTCTACCACCTCCCGGTCAACCAAAATTTGATGGATTTTCCTGGTCAACTATCTATCAACACATTTTCCATCATATTTCCGGGTCAACTCTATGCCGATGGCTTTTCAACAACAGGTCGTTTACCGCTCAACTTTAAATCAATGACTTTTCCACACATTGACAATATCGCCCAGTAAACCAAATGTCAATGCTTAATCAATCATAAAGATAGCCATAGGTCAAGGTTTTTCAATGTTGCTGTCATCAACATCAATAACGTCAGGTTTCAGCGATATAGTAATGGTGATACAACATTTATTTTGCATTGAAATTTCATTGTCAACCATAAAGATGATTCAGATGGAAAATCAATATGTATTCAGTGTTGGCTTGCTATCTAGGGCAGGGGTCTTCAACAGGGGGTCCGCAACCCCTAGGGGGTCCGCGGAGGTACTGCATGGGGGTCGCGAAAGTTTTGGTTGATTAGACTTTTTTTTATATTCCCGCCCCCCCCTGCAATTCTTTCCACTAATTGAAATGTCTTTAAATACACATTAACATGAATTCAACACTCTGTAGTAAACAGATAAATGGAGGCAGAAGATGTCTTTCAGTCATCATGCACACATGGCACTGTAGGACCAGTTTGATATAACACAATTTTATACAATATATATTATTAGGGGGTCCCCGCTCCATCTCGCCATCAGTTTGGGGGTCCTTGGCCTGGAAAACGTTGAAGACCCCTGATCTAGGGTGAGTCCTATTTGCCAGCCTAAAAACTGGTATTGAAGGCTGTAGAAAGAAGGAGGAATAGAAAGATCACTGATGCGGTCAACAGTGTTGCCTTATTAAATCAAACTCCAGCTGAAGTTTATTTACTTTATACATCCTTGACATGTGTATGCTATAGTCCTAATAGTAATACATTGGCTTTTTGCAATCTCTTAAGTGTACCTGTATTTAAATAAACACACGGTAGCGGAGTTTATGCAGTGTTTATTTTTCATTTTTTTATTTTGTGAGTCAGAACCAGGCAACAGCTGTGAGGAATGCCGAGCTTTGCGTGAGAATCAGCGTACGCCCGTCTTACGCACGTTTCAGAAATGAGGGCCAGTGTTTGTATCTTTTTGGTAAGGTTCAAAGAAATTAATATTGTGTGTCATCAGGATTTTAATATGATTTGAATGTAATTTGCAAGTTTTTTTCCCCAAGACTGTAATGGATCAACAGGGTGGGCAATCATGTTTAATTATCTAAGATTCACTCTGAGTGCTTGTGACTAGCGTGTTTGCATGAGCTCATTTTTACTCTGACCATTGCAGAAAATGGATTTTCTGTCCAACAAGCAACTTTGACCCAACAATTTTTTGGTGCGAATTAATGACAAAAAGATATATCGCTAGAGCGAGTGCATTGGAGATCACAATATCCTAACGTCCTAACACCTCTCTCCTGACATGCTGCCAGGAGGACTGAACCAACGGTGAATCAAACACCACTCAGATGTGTATCTGTTCCATTTCCTCATGCCTCCACGTCTTGTCCTTCAGGCTTCAGGAAAGATTACATCGAACCTTTGCAGATGAAGGACAATTGTTTTCATCACAAGCCTCTCATTGAGAAACCTCAAAGCATCAGTCAGTGCTGCTGCTGCTGCTGCGCACTTCCTGTCACTCTTAACAGCCTCCTCAGTCACTCACTGTATGCATTATTGAGTAAGGAATGCAGGCATTTCAAACAGCATGCATGCAGGCACCTAAATTTACTGCACAATACGAGATGGGACCGGATTTGAAAGCTATCAATTATGATGACACAGTATGAATTATTTAAGCTTTTGATTAAGATTTTGACTAAGATTTTGACGTTTTTCAGGTTGTACATATGTATTCAAGCCTTAAATACATATACATCTATGCAAATCTAAGGGATCCCACTGCAGAATGAAATAACAGGTGGGGGTTTTACCGATCATCCCCCGTGGCAAAGGTTTTATACACAGCAAAAAAATTAAAACCTTCTGATAAAACTAAACCCGTAATGGCACACAACAACCTTTTTTTTAGCTGTGTTGATAACACTGTGGCCTTCTATTTTACCTTCATTTATAATCCCAAATAGGGCATGTGATATCCTTTTGAAATGTCCATAAAAATCGGGCCAAATCTCCTTCGAAAGCACCACTGAAATCCCCTTGATATTCTTTGCAGCAAGGCAGAAACTGGAATGCACCATATAGAATAGGTTTTCTGTAACAGCCCTTACAGACTACTCCACACCAGTTGTAAAAGCCAGGATCAGAGAAAATTAATCAGTGCATTTAATAGTGCAGATTAAAGTAAGACTGGTGTTATTATGCTATAGGAAAAACGCTAAAACCTTTAATTAGACACAGTGTAGATATTAATCTCTCTCTTTTCTTTTGAATCAGGTCGTCACCTCCAGACATTACTAGGCGACAGTTATTTCATGGCTCTTAATGACTGTCAAGCAGTATCTCAGTTGCAAGGATGGGATGTGGTCTCTTGGGTCGATAGCTGACACGTAGAGCGGAGGCTCTCAAATTCCAAGCTAAAGCTTCTTAAAGCATCCACATTGTGCCTGAGATGCTGGGAGGGAAGTTAAAAAGATGCTTATAAAGGCAAAGTTGTTGTTCTTTTATTTGGTTACCATGTTGAAATTCTTCTAATTGCACAAAATATTTTACCTTGCACGACAGCTAGATTTTCACGAGATCACATAGGCCTATCACACGAAAGTTAGTTCCAAACAATCTTTCTATTTACGTGGGTCAGTTGCACCACTCAAATGGTTCTCCTGTCACTGATTGTAGAGGGGAGTGAAAAGAGGAACGGATTGGGGCATGGGGGAGCGGGGTGCAAAAAAGCAGAAAGTGGAACACATTAAACAAGGCCAAAGTGGAGATGGAGGGAGATAGAGAGAGAGAGGGAGAGAGAGGGACTCGCCAAGGATGTGATTATGACTGCACCAAGAGAGCACTCCAATCTCTCACCCCCAGCACAATTATCAACACAGCCCACCGCTCCTATACCAATCCCAGGCTTCTGATTTGATATATTGTGTAAAGATTTAGATTGATGCTCTGCCTAGGGGGATAAATGATTACAAATGACTTGGGCCCATCTTCACAAACCTCCACAGCAGACAAGAGCCAGGTGGAATGACTTGGTTAGAGTGAGAGGGGAAATGGAAGGGGGCTGAGTTGAAAAGCTCAGCACGCTGCAGTTCACTTTAGTCATCTGCTTTCAACATTATACTGTCTTGCATATCATGCCAAGTTTGCAGAATTAGAGAAGAAACCAGGCGTGAGGCATATCCAATCCATCCAATCCTATCCATTGCAAAAATGTTCTTGTTTTACAATTTCTCATTTCCTTTGAGATGAAACAATTTCCACTTTTGAAGCTTCATTGTGTTCTCCTTTGACATTTTTTTTTAACTTTCCTTTAGCATACAATTGATTTGCTGGTGCCACTGTGGAAGAGGGACTGTTTCCTCCCTAATTGCATCTCAGTGTGAATGCAGATAAACTGGCAAATCACAATTAACATTTATCTTGACAAACACCTTTGTGAACAATTTGGAAAGTACATCGACCAGGATATCTTTCATGCAGACATGAATCCATTAAGAAATTCATTTTCATTAAGGTGGTACATATTTAAACTTGATAATAAATTTGGATCACGATAATTCACATTTAATTTCATTTAATTCTGCCTTCATCAGTTTTTTTTATTTACTCATATCTCATCTCCGCCTTTATTGCTAGAAAACAACATATACTAAAGCACAAAAAAGTCAAATTAAAAAACTTTGCAACAAGGGAGTGTTCCAAGCTTGCCAGTTCTTTCATCTCTGTTATCATTTAAACTCTGTTATATCCATCGTCGTTTAGTGGAGAAAGTAAAACAAAAATAATATGTGTGAGAATCATGGGATTAATGCCACATTCAAAGCAACAATTACAACTCAAGAGGGGGCGCACAATCATTTTTAACAGGCATTTCATTCAACATCCAAATGACTGCAAATTATCTAATAACTGTGAATACTGGAGGGTTGTTCAAGCTGTTGGATAGCTGCTACAAGCAACACATTTTTCAAAAGGTCACAATGAGAGCTGTTTAGAGTGTCTTGCTGGTGCCTGAAAGATGATAAAAGTACAGGAGCTGCTGCACTTCAAAAGGCTTCTTCAAATGCTATTTCAGCTCCCTGGTAATTAGTGTGGGCAGACCAACCGGGTGCTTTACTAATAGCAACACAATACACAAAGATAAATCATACTGAAACGATGGTAATATTATGTTGGGTAATTTAAATCAAGGTAATATGCTCCAAATAGGTTATCCAATTATCTTTTCAAGTGGGGTGAATACAAAACGTCCTGCAGCTAAAGCTCCTCCAGCAACAGTAATGACTTCACACCTCTCATGATTCTCATAGATATAGCAGTCATAGCAATGGTAGTATTTGACTAAAGTTGACACCTTCACACGTTTTAAAAAAGGTTTTGGCTTATAACATCTGCAACTGCTAACTGCAATGGCAGACGTGGCCAAAAATAGTGCTGGTTCTAATCTTGCTAACAGGACTATTTACATATTTACAGATAAATGTACAGTTACTTCCCTACTGTATTGAGGAACAATATTTTTGTCCTTAAGACTGAGGGCCCATGACGGCTCACGAAATTAATATTAGGCATGTGTATGAATCAAACATTTGTTTAACAAGAAATAAATCTGTACACATTTGTGAAAATGATGATCTAAACACATTAATGCATCAATGCACATCAAATTGCATTCCATGAGATCGTCTGTTTTCTATCCCTCTTAAGGGGGTGCGGCCTTGACGTTTAGTGAAGTATCCGTATGTGCTGGCCAGATGTTTATTGCCTGATGGTTTGGTATGCTCTTGACAGGGCTTCAGTGTAGGTTTTTTTTCTGAATGAGATTTATTTTTCTTAGAACAAACCATAAAAAGAAGAAAAATATCCATTGTATGTGCAAAGTCAGATGCAAAGTCAGATGCAAAGTCAAAGACTCATAGGTGGTGCAGTGTTGCAAGTTACAATAAATAATTGTACTTGATTATATTACCAAAAAAAACAACACAAGCAGAAAAATAGTTATGATTACATTGCCTGCAGAAATATCCTGACTTGTAGGTCAAGATATTTCTGTTAGGTCTTACAGTGCATATGCTTCTAACACAGATGACAGGGCATCTGTCATCACAGGTGAACCCAACAGTCATGGTTAGTATCTGTAACAGTAACTCCCTTCAGAAATGATTAAAATCTGACATTTTTCTCTTTGTGCAATGTGTGCACCCACAAGGGGAATGCCTCAGCTTTCATAACTTGCTGCACACTTACAAAGTGAAGAAACACAAAAATCCACAAAAGATAGGACTACAATGGCGTTTTTCCACTGTATGGTACCTACTCGACTCTACTCGCCTTTTTTGGTTTTCCATTACGAAAAAAAAGTCCCTGGAACCTGCTAACAGGTACTTTATTTAGTACCAGCTCAGTCGAAGTTCCAAGCGAGCTGAGGCGATACCAAAAGGTGACGTGACAACCTGCAGACTACTGATTGGTCGGAGAGAATTGTCACTATTCACTGCGTCATTGTTGCTAGCGAGAAACGGGGGGGGGGGACAAACCCGCTGTGTTTAAATAGTTTAGACAGTGTGTTGTTTTTTTGCTGCCTCCAGCTTATCTAGAAACTAAATGTGTGTCATTTTCCTTTCATACTCACATGAAACAAAGAAACAAAATCCTGACACTTCCCTTTGTTTGCCTTTTTTCAGATTGATCAGATTAAGTAAATTGAACAGCAGCAGCATGCAACACAAACAAAATGTATCATTAAGTTAACCATGGCTCAAAATAAGGCTGACGAAAAAGCAACCCTTCCATTTTCTCTTTGAATTTTTCCAAAGATATTACCATATTGTGCTGCTTTGTCTCACTTAGAACATTGCCTGCAGGGCCTGGAAAGAGAATGCTGCTGGTTGATGATCCAGCAGTAATCACACTTAAGGACTCAGTTATTTGGTATAAACATATTTTAATAATTCAGCAAAGCCATAGCTCAGCATAGCTCAGTGCTTCAGTTAATTAATAGTCTCGTTGTTGCTTGAACAGCATTGTGATTGTGTCCCACCTCTGTTTAAACCGGGGGTGGCTAACCAGTCCAGCATGGCCAAAAAAAAAAAAAAAACACCATAGCAAAGAGCCACACAACACATGCACGCCTGTACTACACAACAGTGGCTTACAGGTCTAATGACAGTCATAAGACAAAACAGAACAGTTTTATAGGTTTCTTTCTTACCTAGACTGACTCAGTGGGAAACTTGACAATCTTTGTTATCCACAAGCCTTTTCAGGTCTGGCTTGTACTCATTTGTGGCCACTCAAAGCAACTCTTTCACGTGTGTGTCCGTAAGAACAGAACAATGTTTTGACTTTACTTGTTTCAGTGTAGAAAACATTGTTTCACAGACATAAGTTGCCGCAATCATTGACATTAGCTTGAGTGCAGCCTGTGTAACACTGGGATATCTGTCTGTGGGCACTGTTTTCCAGAACAGATTTCAGTCTGTCATCCTCATAAAGTGAAATCATCTCCAACTGCGGCGCTGTTTCATTTGTCACTAAAGGGGCTTTCAAACAGTCTGATTCAGCAGTTAAAAAAGGTTAATGAGGAAGGTGATCTGTGGCTGCTTTTCCCTCAGGTTGCAGAATCTGTCCTCAAAACTCTGCTGCAGATTTTCAACCAGTGTTGCATAGCATGCAGTGCTCCTCAGTAAGACCTCAGCTGCTCCTCCACTTGCTTTCAACTCGGAGGGGAAATGTGTGAGCTCTCTCTTTTTTTTTTTTTTTACCTGAAAGTGAAAACACTTTGCACCAGGTCAGGTAGCATTTTTAACTTTCCTTGCAGATCTACATTCAGTTTGTTCAGATGATGCAGCAGGTCGACCAGAAATCCCAAATCTAAAATCCACTGGGGGACAAATAGCTGAGGATATTCCTTATGTTTCTCTCCCAGAAACAGCTTTACTGGGTTCAACATTTAAAAAAAGCGGGAAAGCATGTTATCTCTTGAGAGCCATCTCACATTGCAATGGAAAAGCAGATCACTAGAAAGGTCTTCATCAAGTTCAGCTATGAGGTTTTTGAACTGTCTGTGATTGAGAGCATGA
>NC_045735.1:26094477-26095040 GCF_008692095.1 Etheostoma spectabile | reverse complement strand
ATAAAATTCACAATTTCTAGCACTGGTTTTATGCCCTGGTCCAAGTTCAGCTTCTGAGACACAAGATGCTCTTGACGTATGATGCAGTGAAATATCCAAAATTCCGGGAAATGGTTGTCAACTTTACACAGCCCAACAAGGCCATTTGCAACTCCTAATGTAGCTGGTGCACCGTCCGCGGCTATTGCTGTCAGTTTTGACAAGTGCAAATTTGCCTTCTCAGCAACAGTCATAAGTGTCTCTTTCAGGTTGATGCCATGGGTCCTGTATTTAACGACATAATGTCAAGCAGCTCTTTATTAATTGTGCAGTCTTCTGACATAGGTTGTACAAATATTGCCGACTGAGGCTTATCTTGAAAGTCACAACTGTCATCCAAAGCAATGCTGAAATAGCATTTCTTAAGGTCCGTTTGTAACTGTGTGTCAATGGAGTTGTCAATATACAATATCCTCTGTTCAACTGTGTGCCGTGACAGCTGCAGGTCTGACACAGACCACTTTAAATTGTCCTTTTAAGGCGCAAGGATAGCGATGACATCTTTGAGACATGTCTTCACAAAG
>NC_045735.1:26073333-26094467 GCF_008692095.1 Etheostoma spectabile | reverse complement strand
TTCACTGTATGGCTTTTTAGCACGAGCAATGTTCCGTACTAACTGATATGATGCTAAGGTGACACTCTCTGATTGCTTTGCAAATTTTTGAAAAAGCTGAGTCTGCTTCTCTGACTGCCGTTTCAACGTGTTATCCTTGTGCTTGCGAAGTTCACTGCCTTTGGGGAAATCCCGGGTGATGTTAGCATGGAGTGAGCTGAAAGGGCGCTCCAGGTTTGATGCTTTAAAATGCGGTAGCAAAGTCTCGCAAATAGAGCAGAAGGCTTCCCTTTTCGTTCCGCAAAAAATATAGTTCCTCCCCCTCAGATAAAAATGTCTTGTGCTGCTCTTCATATTTGCGCTCATCCAACCTCTGGGACTGTTTGACAAGCCTGCTGTCACAGAGCTCCACATAGCCAGGACCATACAGAGGAGATGAGGGAAAACATCCACTGGAGACTGAAAGGGGAAGAGAAGGGGATGACAGACATAAGGAAGTCTCTCCTCAGAGAGCCTGTGTTTCATACCGCAGCATCTCCCTTCATGCACAACTGACTGCCTTTTGTGTTATCGACATCACCTTTGGCATTCCTTACAGCAAAAATCATTGATATAGTGTGCAACATTATAAATCACTGATGAGTACCACTGCTTGGACACACGTCCTTTCAGATGTCGTATTACAAGACAAGCCAGAGTTGATTGGGCCTTGAAAGTTTGCGTCAATATGTTAGCCTCAGAGAGTGTGCCTGTGGTAACACCAAAGTGGAATTGAGCTTCAGTACATCAGTGATGCTTGACCTGGAACCCTATGGTGCTGCAGAAGGACTGACACTTGGGGCAGACTGGTCAGCATTTGAGAGATTTTTCCCTGACCTAACACAATTTTTTTAATCTATAACTGGAGATTTATATTAGTGACCATGTGTCTTTGTCTTCTTGCCTGTTCATTACAGTGTGTGATTCTTGCATGTACTGTTTAAATGATCACTTATTAATAAGGAATTCGTTGATTTAAATTAAAAAAAATGTAATTAAGTGCTTTAAGGCTGTATAGCTTTATACTTGTATTGTATGGCCAACAAAATGGACGAACTGCTGCTCCTCAACAGAACTAACTCAGACTTCTGCAGATCTGCCGCCCTCTGCTTTATCGATTCCTGGCTCACCCCGCGCATCCTGGACAGCGCACTTCACCTACTGGGATTCAATCTTTCCCAAGCGTACTGGAGCTCACGGGGAAAACAAAAGGAGTTGGACTCTGTCTCTACATAAATAAAGGTTGGTGCACAATGTCACAGTGCTGAAGAAATCATGCAGCCCTCACTCAGAGACATCATTCACTGCAAACCCTTTTATTCACAGCGGGAGTTTTCCTCGATTATTCTGGTTGCTGTCTACATTTCACCTCAGGCCTGTGTTTGTGAGGCGTTTCTGCATCTGGCCGACCAGATAACTAACGTGGAGAAAAAAACATCCCGACTCCCTGCTCATTGTTCTTGGGGACTTCAACAGATCAAACCTCAGCCATGAACTTCCAAAGTACAGACAGCATATTAAGTGTCCCACCAGGGACACCAACACACTGGACCACTGCTATACTACATTAAAGGACTCCTATTGCTCTGTCCCGCATGCAGCTTTGGGACTCTCTGATCACTGTCTGGTTCATCTTTTCCCGACATACAGGCAGAAAATAAAATCTGTTAAACCTGTTGTAAAGAGGGTGAAAAGATGGACCAACGAGTCGAAGCTGGATTTACAGGGCTTCTTTGTCTGTACTGACTGGAGTGTTTTTGAGGCTGCAGCCACTGATCTGGACAAACTGACAACTGACTGATCAGTTTTTGTGAGGACATGTGAGTGCTGACTAAAACCTTCAGCACACGCAACAACCAAAAACGCTGTTTCACAACAAAACTCAGGCAGCTTCGTCAGTCCAAAGAGGAGGCCTTCACAAGTGAGGACAGAGTCTTGTATAACCAGGCCAGGAACACACTGACCAAAGAGATCAAAGCAGCTAAGAGGAGCTATGCTGATAAGCTAGAAAACAGCTTCACAAACAGCGACCAATCGGTCAGTGTGGAGAGGCCTGCAGACACTCTCAAACTATAGGAGGTTTGAAAAGCCAACAGTCACACCCCTCCCCCACACCAACTCACCAACTCACACTTCAGTCAGTCATCTTCCCCCACCCGTACGCTGTCACCTTCCCCCCTTTGACTCCTCACCTGCACTAATGATCTGTGAAGTGGATGTGCGGCAGGTCTTCCAGAGTTAGAAGACCAGAAAGGCTCCTGGCCCAGACGGTGTGTCACCATCCTGCCTGAAAATCTGTGCATACCAGCTGGCCTCTGTCTTCACTCAGATCTTCAACAGATCACTGGCACTTTCGCAAGTTCCCTCCTGCTTTAAACGTTTCACAATCATCCCAGTCCCCAAAAAAACCTCCATCTCTAGACTAAATGACTACAGGCCTGTGCAATAACCCAGCAACATGGTCTTTTATCGGCACCTGTTTACCGGTTCCACTTATTATGCATTCATCATTCTCATTCTCTATTTTAGAGCTGTTCATACTTTTCATACTGTTCATATTGTAATTTAATATGTATATAATAACATAAATACTATTTATTCCAGCACCCTTTCCACTATGCTCCACGATTAAAATAATAACTATCATAATTATAATTTACTCCTGCATACTTTTTACTCTTCACTGCACCATTGTCCCAACCTGTCTATATCGTTTCTGTTTATGGTGTGTATAAAGTGTTTGTTTTGTTGTTTGTTTTGTATGTGCAAGCATGTTGTGAACAATGGTTATGATCCAAAGCAAAATTCCTCGAATGTGTCCTCATACCTGGCAGCTATTCTGTATGATTGATTTAGGCTGTTGAGCCAAGATAATCATAAATAATAATACTTACCAATTGTTAAAGAATGGGAAAAGTGCTAAGGATGTGCCAGACTTAATTGCTGCTGGTTCAATATGTTGGTGTGGGAAATTCCCCCTAGGGATTTCTATATGGGAATACCACATGTACAGGTCTATGGGTGATCCATGTATAGCAGAGAGAATACACATGGATCATATATGGATCTAGCAGACTCTTAAACCAATCCGTAAAAAGATTGCATGGGACTGAGTAGCACAATAGGACATGCTTTGTACACACAAATATTTCAGAAAAGTTAGTTTTGAACCTCTTGGTGTCCCAGTGGGAACACCTACAGTACATGTTGTGAAATATGAGGCACAGCATTGCCTTTCATTGGCTGTGTTAATAGAAATTATTGTTTTATTCTTTGTCATCAAAAAACCTGTATCCTGGCTCCTCTGTACCAACTTTGCTTTAATGTTTGCCAGGGGGCAAATTGAATCCAAATGTCCTAGTAAATGGTGCAAGTCTATTAAACTGTGTCACCAAGTACATCACATCAGTCAGCCGCTGCCTGAAGGAACAACATCCCCTCTATTCTGACTCATCTGTTGTTAGACTCAGAAAAAAGCAAAAGATTGAAGATATTTTAAACTTGCTGCATTCAGGAATCTACAACAGCTTTAATTCCACTGATGTTGTTACTGGTATACTGGTATGGTATACAATGCGGAAAATGACACTGCTTCTGAGTTAGACTTGACATCTATTCATCAATGTCAATTAATTTAGCTTCTTTTGATTCAAACACAGCATCCCAACAGAAAGAGGTGAACTCTGCATTCCCTGGAAGTCGTCTGCCAGCAGCAGCAGTAGCAGCTGCAGCACTCACCATGAGTGATGAATTGCTTTAAAAAAAAAAAAGAGAACTTTTTCATTATGTTACCTTTATCGCAAAGGTTGAAATCAGTGATTGCTGACAGCATTACAGGGACTTCAATAACATGTTCTTGTTGTTGCTGCTGGCTCTTGCCCTTCATGTTAGCTTGTTGTAATGTGGATTTTTCTTTTCTGAAAAGGATGCAATGCTAGGATTTTTTTGGTCTGACTTTGGTCATCACAAAGAATGATGTTACACTGTAATAATGTATCAGTGAGGTAAACTAATGAAAGACTGAAATTCACATTACACTATCCCTCCCTGTCCAAGACATGGGGATGTCCATCAACTGGATTCTAACCCTGCTTGTCAACATGCAAGCATGCAACATAGACTGTAAGGTTTTATTTTAAAATGTTTATTTCCTTTTGTCAATTTAGATTTTTTTCTCCATTTCAACAACATTATCTTTTTCAAATATTGTGTTTCCATATAACTTGCAACAGTGTTGAAAGCTTCCCTTGAAATACTTTGAACTTTATAACATTAAGAAAAGGTACAATGTTTTGAGCCTAAATTGGGTCTTCATCAGTCACAGATGTATTCAACTGAAGAAATAGTCTCAGTTCCTCCCATGGGTATGGCCACAGCTCCAGGACCAGTGTGATGTTAACCAACACAACCTGTGTACACATAGGTAATTTATCACAAAAGCAGCAATCCAAAATATTATCAAGGAATGAATTCAAATAATTACACAAATATATACAAAATCACAAATCACTAAAGGAACAATCAAAGGAGTAAAGTCCAACACAAATATCAATTCAATTAAGGGTGATTAAGACAGCATGATCTTCCAAGGTGTAACTCCCCAGCATGCATCACATTTCTCATGGGAGGGCCTGGGACTGTTTAATGACACACACAGTCAGTTTGATACCTCTGTGTACCTGAAGAGCCAATGTGGCCTCAAAATGTTGTATTTTCTTTCTCGAAATAAATAATAATTGTAATAAAATAAAACTTTTTATGAATTCCACATTGTTGCGAGTCTTTGGAAAGCAGAAATCACCATACACTTTTTGGACCCAGCATCTGGACAAGAAAGATGTGTTTTACACAGATTCCCACACATATTCCATCATGAAAAAACACTTTTTGGCAGACTTTATTTTCTCTTCTAAATTGGACTACAGCGCCTGACAGTGACAGAGTTTTGTGATTTCACTTAAGCTGAAGTGCTCTCTGGCTGATATTCATCAAAACATCAACATATTTTTGATATACTTTGTTGATAATGTGTTTGTTAAACTAAAATGAAATGCAGCATTTTCCGGCCCTAACAATACACAGATGTAATTGCTGAATCTATTATTTTAGTTTTGCCAAGTTTACCTCATTCTTACTCAGCAAAGGCCCCGGGGAGCTGCTTCAGGGGTTGCACACAGCCACATGATTATACCTCAAAGCTGCAAAGTCGACATACAGGTCATTAGTTTGCCACGGAACAACTCTGCTGCAGCAGTGCTCCGAGTTACTTCCAGTAAACAACATTACTCAAACTGAAAACTATTCTTGGGGAAAAAGAGAGAGGCTGCTGAGTAATATCAATACATTTGAGTGTATCTGTATACACACATGGGAAACACTGATATTAATATGGCACTTAACAGTGTCTCAGAACTTCATTTATTGTAAATCTTTTGTTTTATGTTAAACATACATTTTATAAGAAGTCAAGTAGAGGAGCAGTGTAGCATGCATCACATTTCCTTGCAGGCGTATAATCACAGTTAATGTTTTAAGAAAACTATGTACAGCAAATAATACTCACAATAATAATAATAATAATAATAATAATAATAATAATAATCATAATAATGTGATTTTTCAATTTATAAAATTGCAAATATGTGGATATTGGCATAGCCACATCATACAGCAAGTAAATTGTCTCTCGTCTTTAACACATTCCAATCAGTAATAGGTTTTAAGATTAAGAGCTCACACATCAGTTTTAACACTGCAATGAACACTGACTTGATATTTATAAGATTTGTAGAAAATTTCCACGATGAAAACACAAAGTACACACACAATAAATAGCAGTTTGCAACTTGTATGTGTGTGGTATACACAAATGGCTCCTTATGTGACAAGTACAATGATTTTAAAGAACAATGTTACATTTGCCTTTTCTCCATGAAACAGGTCATTGTTACAGACATTTCTTGTTTTACATTCAGTGATTTGGAGAACAGGACTCCACAAACAATTCACATGTACTGTAGAGCCAACAAGCCTTTCAATAAGACACTTCAGTTTTTCAGTCACTCAGCTCCATAACTTTAAAAAGCAGATCGCAGTTTGCAAGGTGCCTTTTCCTTGACAGGATGAGGTATTCGCCAGAAGAGAGGATTTTATTCATCGCTCTTCCCTCAGTCTGATTAGACAAGTGATGCCGCAGTTTAGCAGTGCAAGATCTTAATGAATGCCTTTCTGAACTCAACATTAAAGGTGGTGTATATAATGGGATTTACGGCACTATTCACGTAGCCCAGCCAAGTGAAAGCATTATACATCTCAGCAGGAACCTTGCATTTTGTGCAGTGGGTGTTCAAGATATGTGTGATGAAAAATGGCAGCCAGCAAATGATGAACACACCTGAGGAGATACAAGAACAATCGGAATATTAGAAAAGAGCGTCAGAAAATTGAAGAAGAAGCTGCCTCATCTTCAACACCCAGGTATGGGTAAAAATGGAGTTGGACTCTAAAATGCTAGAATGAGAACAATTTCTTTTTGTTGCATCATTCCGCGTCTTGTCTTCAAGATTTGTTTTAGGTCTTACCAAAAAAAACACTGAAATAGAGATAACAACACATGCAGAGTCAGCCAAGAACCAGAGAAGGCTGGGGACTTGTGCAAAGGAAAAACCGCTTTCTAATATGTAAATTACATGATTAGCTTGTTGTTAATTAGAAGAGAAACAAATGTTTAATCTAGTTTGAACAGTACCCCCGCTGGCTTCATGTTGTAATCACTGCATGTTGTTTTTGCATGTGTGAAGTTGATAACAAAAACAGTTATTTGGTTGTAGAAATGCTTAATTTCACACAGTGTCAGTTCCACATATGTGCATATTACATTAAATAGCATTTAAACTTTAATGCTACTGATTGTAAATTATTTATACCAAATGCAAGACGAAAAAAAATCTATTATAATTAAACCAACTTACCAAGGACGATGGCTAACATCTGAGTGGCCTTTTTCTCCTTCTGCTGGGAGATCTTTCTCTTGCTCATGGTTTTCACAGAGGTCTGAGTCTTGCCATTAGGTAAGGCCTGCGTCTGGAAGGCTTTGGTCACAACGGGTGCTGGATCCCCCTGGGCCTCCTTGGTGGGATCGCCGTTCTTTTCTGCTTTCTGGCGCTCCTGAGGGGGTGTGGGAGGTGTGGAGGTGCAGGGGCTAGCGTTGGTCTTGTTAGGCATCAACAGCTGGTGACTGGTGGCCGGAGTGTCTCCAGGAGCACACTGTGGTTGCTGCTTCCGTTTCTGGCTGCTGCCACTGTTGTTCAGCTCATCCAGCTCCAGATCTTCCCCCTCATTGACTACATCTTTAATGAATATCTAAGCAAGGTCAGGATGAGCAAATAACATGGATTCAAATGGTCATTTTTTTAGTTAGGTAATGGGTGACATTTAAAATAACAAGCAATAAACATAAGAAAAGATCCCACTTTGTCTGTAATTTAGTTTTGCTGTGCTCACAGAAGCAGAAAGGTGCATTTTCAAGCTATATTTGGAATGGAGGAAAACTTCAAGGTGACACATTTTGACGGCGAAACAAATATTTTTCAAACAATTAAACTTTTTAGAAAAAAAGTGGAACAAAAAAGAGCACACACCACTTTCTTCTTGTTGCCAGGAAAACTCCCATTGGATTTGACAATCATGGTGCACAACCTCACATCCTCTGGATGAGTGCACTTATCCTGAAATGAAAACAGCTATGTCAGGCAAGGAGAGGGTACAATGTCAAAGCATAACTGACAAAAGGGCTGTCTAAGCACAGGTCCCACAGCCTACCGGGTAAAATAAGGCTACATCGAGCTCTGGTACAGAAAGGCTGTTTAGCAAGAATCTGATCTGCAGCTTCAACTGCAGCTGCAGGTCCTTTTACCTGACAGTGTAAAAAAATTGTTGGTTGTTTTACCAAGATGATGCAAACTCATCCACAATACAACAGTATCAGCGAAACTTTTATTCAAATGATGTCCTTTCCCTCCATAAAGATTATGTACATAATTCTTCAACATGCTTCACAGATCATTAAATAATATAGTAATGTGGAGTTTATATTATTATTAACACACACAAACACACGGGCTAATATAGTTGTATAAAGCAATATATATTGTGTTGACTTTCGTCAATGAAAACATGTCAGTAAATGTAACATTGCAACACAACATTACAGTAAGATAAAATAAAATTGGTCTCCTGGATGGAACCAGTTACAGAGCATTTCATTTACAACCGGGGGGGGGCGGACAGCACTTAAAATGCCTTAGGTGTGAGTGAGCTTTGACCTTTCAACCTTGCCTTGATGTTGTCCACTGTTCTCCACAGAAAAATCAATTCTCTTCTTGTTTACTTCTTAGGTTGTTAAGTAATGCAAAGCCCATGCATAAAACCATTTTGGTTAACTTAACTGGTTAAGTATTATTGGGTTGAGAAAAGTATTGATAGCAGTTTCATAAAGAAACAGATCAACGCAAACATATTGAAAAAGACATGATTCTAAAATGTTCAGAAACACAGATCTATAGTATTTGGTACAATTAAAAGATGTAAATCAATCTCAGTTTCATTGTGAAGCTGAAAAACATTAATAGTAGACAGCAGCCATATTGCAAGCTCACCTTCAGCGAAGTGGCCCCATCAGGGTCAGGAGCCTGACAGATGTGCTGCTTCGGTTTGGTGTTTACACGTTTTCTGCGCTTCCTCAGGACCACATAAATTTGCACATAAACCAGCAGAGTGATGATGAAGGGAACATAGAAGGACACGATGGAGGAGTACACCACAAAGGCCGGATTGGCGATCACACAGAGAGACTCATCCCGAGTAGCTGTGGAGATAAGCACAAGGTGAATGAATAAAAGGTCTCAGACTGCATGTTATGTTCCAAATAAAATCCTTTTTTTCATGTAGTTTTTTTGTTGCTGTGCCTTTTGGAAAAGGTCCTACAAAAAAATGGTTTGCTTTTTGATTTTAATTAGGGCCTAAGCGCCGGCAGCGGCGAAGGCCCTATTTAAACTGAAGGATTATTATTCCTTTTTTCTTCCGGCAAATTAATCAGCTTTTTGAGGGGCTTAAGATACTTAAAAACTCACCAAAATTTACGGTTGCATCAATCCTGGTGAAATTTACGTATTTTAAAGGTTTAGGGAATAGGCGCTCAAAAGTGTCTTGCTGGTGCCCCCACAAAATTAAATAATTGAGCCCCTGCAGTACGTATAACGTAGATAAACAAAACTTGGTACACATATGTAGCATATCAAGACGTACACAAAATGTCATTGGAGCAATACCCTAAACCCAACAAGGAGTCGGCCATTTTGAATTGAAAGTTCGAAATTAGTGTGATTTTAGCCATTTCCACATGTCGTCCTTTTACAAACTCCTTCTAGAGATTTCCTCCAATCAGCTCGGTCTGTGCCATCTTAAGACCGTAAAGATCAAAAGTTATTAAAAGAAAAACCTTTTGTGATAGGGCATGGCCGTGGTGAGGCGGCCATTTTGTGTGTTTCGCCATCGTAACAGGAAATGGGTGTAACTCAAGTGTACATTGTCCTATTGGCTTGAAACCTTTCATGATTATAAGACTCCCAACCCTGAGAACGTTAACTGGCCAAATGTGACTCAAAGTCATAGTACCCCCTAATGGCAACAGGAAGTAGGCCCAAATCTACACGTGCTATACTTTAATTAACTACTGTGAGAGATTTCATCCCATAAACTTCCAATTTGGTCTGTGTAATCTAAAGATGATGAAAAGTTATTAAAAGCAAAACTTTTCGTTCAACAGTGTGGACATGGCGGCCATTTTGAGCATTTATTGATGAACAATAATATAAGCTGTGTTAACTTTAGAGTAAATTGTCATATCTGCCTGAAATTTCTCCCGATTGACAGGGGCTAAAGCCTGAAGACTACAAGACAAAATTGACTTTTGGTCATAGAGCCCCCCCGCTGGTAATAGGTCATGTGACAATGAGCCACTCCTTACAATGTAACCACGCCCACTTAAACATGACACGTCCCATTTTGGCTTTTGAACAGTTTGAAAACCTTTGATTTAGCCACGCGTCTTTTATAACTAATGAGCAGTTTGACGTAGAGTCTTGTTTGAGGTATCATTGAACTCAGCAGGGAGTTCCCTTTTCATTGGTGACGATTTGAAGTGTCTAAGTGCCGTGCACGGTCACACGGAGCGGCGTCCGCCAGTAACCCTGACACGTGCAGAGGAGCGAGGGCCTGTCCAGCGCTGCTTGCAGCTTTAATTTGATTTAAAAATGCATCAGTAGGTCATTCACAATTTTTTCTTTCACCTCCTCCTCCTTCGCTTAGACTATTGCAATCCTTTTACAGTAATTCCAACAAACCTCACTCAGAACTGTCTTATGGCTGATCCAGGAGGCTGCCACAGGGCTTCTATCTGGTGCCAAATGTGGAGATCATATCACCCCAATTTCCTGCACTGGTTGCCTGTTAATTTTAGATTTTAGATTTCACTGATTTACTTTTAAAGCAAGCCAAATTGCTCTGAGCCACACACACACACACACACACACACACACACACACACACACACACACACACACACACACACACACACACACACACACACACACACACACACACACACACACACACACACACACACACACACACACACACACACACACACACACACACACACACACACACACACACACACACACACACACACACACACACACACACACACAAAATTGTTGCCACCGGAGTCATCGTGGATACTGTAGATGTCACTGTAATTGTGTAGTTCATGTCCCAGTAACAAGTTGTTATTTTCACACTTCAGGGTGTCTGTGGCTCAGGAGGTAGACCAGGTTTTCTATTAAAGGAGCAGTTCGATTTCACATACAAAATTCTGTTAACTTGTGAGGAGGACTCGTATTCAGCCTGTGAGAATAGTTTATCTCCTGTATCTCTGGCAGGAAATAATAGCCCTTTTACAGTAAATAACCCTGCTCAGTTTGAAAGAAGTGGAAATTACTGGAAAGCGAGGATAGAGTGTTTCTGGAGCTTGAGCCATCATTATATCTTGGCCTGTGCTGCTTCAAATTTGATCATTATTTCTTTAAATCGGTTTCTGACAAGCCATCCATTTTATGGAAGAAGCATACTAAATACCTCTTTAATTTTAAACACCTGTCCACATGTTGAACTGTCCCTGATCCCCAACTGCCTCAGATAGGTGGGTGAATGAGAGGCCCATTGTAAAGCACTTTGGGTAAAAGCACAATATGCTGTACAAGGCAGAACATTTACGACACAAATCTGAGGTTGTGATTGTGTGTTTGAAATCATCAACAGACACGTCTGAAATACTTGCTTTCCATTCACAGTTAAAAAAAAAAAAACTTCAAAAATATTTTAAAGTTGCGAAAGCTTAAAAACAAATCTTAAATGTTTCTGTTTCAAAGGTTCCCGCAGCCACTACTCACTTGAAAGCGGTTGTGGGGCTCTCAAATCCAAATATCCGAGTTATATCAAGGCACTCAAAGGGATGAGTGGACCTTCAAAGAGACAGGAATTGAGCCATAGGAGCTGATCAGCAACACGTCTGAGAAGCCCTTTAATCGGAACACTCTTTAACTGTAATCCTCTGTAAAAACTTCTATTCTGTGGAATAACCTAAAGGGTTATAGCTCGCTTAAAGTAGTAATAGTAGTTTTAGCATGAAGTACAGTAATATTTGAACTGCATGGGTAGCTTATATGTACTTCTTCAACACAATTTTGTACACTATACAATGCTGCACATGGGCACTGACATTGAGATTCTGCTTTAGTACATTTTCAACAGCATTTAAAAAGGTTCATCAGCTATCTTCACAAGGTATATGTGTCTACAATGTACTGTATGCTGTACTGTACTGTGGATGTACTCCACCAATTTAGTCACACACCATGAAGAAATGTTTCTTTTATGTATTGCACTTTCTCACCTGTGTTATTTAGGCCAAACAATAGGGGACATGATATGGCGAAAGACAGTACCCACACCACCGAGATCATGACTGTGACCCGTCTCCTGGAGCTGTAACGAGTGTTGTACAGCATTGGCATTGCAACTGCTGTGTAACTGTAAGGGGTAAAGAACACATAGGTACATTAATTTGAATGTATTTCTACAAGACAACAGGGACAGCATGAAAAAGAATCTTTCTATAAAATAGTGCAACATATGGTTTGAATTTATTCATGACCAAAGGCTTAACGCATCCCCTTTATGTTAATAGTTCTTTCTTCATCAATGAATTTTAGCTCAAAAGAGGACAGGGAAGCCTACAAGTGGTAAAACCAAGAGATGTTGTCCGTCATCTTTGATCAGATACCTTTTGATGTTTGACTGGTGCTTTGGAAACAGCAATGTGCTATGGGCTGCAGCTTACAAGAAGAGGTAGTGTTCTTCTCCAAGGAAATGCTTAACCATTTAACCTTGTTACAATGGTTGACCTTATTAGCTTGCTGTAATCACCAGGTAATGCACAGCGTTTTACAGTGTGGACATAAATTATGATGGGTAAAGCTTTTAGGAGACTTTGGGTTTGTTGCATGGATTGTGCAACACACTGTACTATGGTCTTGAATAAAATACGACTCTCCAATTGGCCCAAAAGTAATAATGGCTAGTGCTGGGGTGAGGTCATGAGAAATGCGTATTTTCATGATTGTCAGATACATTTTTTTGTCTACCTTTACTACCTCTTTATTACATAATGCATTGTAGCATGTTGGGTTGTTATTACATAATGGGTTGTTACATGCTGCTTTTATCAAAATCTATAGTTAAATTCTTACACTGCGCTGTAACTTTTCTTCTTGTACTTTATACCTGTGTTATTTTATTTTAGTAGTTTCTAGATGATCTTTTTCATATTTTACATAGAAGGGCTTATTATTGACAGCTGAGAGTTTATGTTAACATGTTAAACAGTTTCTCATGGTATTTGGAGTAGCGTTTGTAAACACATTCAAATGTGACTAACTGTATTAACGAAAACTACAGAACATATTTTTGCCTTGCCCCAAGTAACATAATTGTCTTGTAAAATATTTTAGTGCACATTATGACTCACTGATCACGCACTGAAGTGTTATGAAAGGAAAGTGTGCTTTTTGGTAATCTGAGATCTGTTAAAAAAACATTTGGCATGTTTATATTCATATCACCTCCTACACAAAAACAGATTTGTCTGGAGCGGCTGTGGATCGGTGGTAGAGCGATTGCTTGCCAATCGGAAGGTTGGTGGTTTGATCCCCTGCAGTCCCATGTCAAAGTGTCCTGGGCAAGACATTGATCCATTGGAGTGTAAATGTATTTATCTGATTAGCAGGTGGCACCTTGCACACAGTTTATAAATGTGTGTGAATGGTTCCTGTACTATGTAAAGGTACTTTAAGTAGTCGTTAAGAACAGTTCATTTACATGTATGCCTATTAGTTGTTGGCTTATTAAGAGGATGTGAGTTGCTGACTGGTAAGTCCAACTGCTGGTAGTGTCTTTATTTTTTTTTTAACAATAGATTAACTAACAATCCTCTTTTCTGCTCTTTGTTTACAAAATGCCAAAAGTAAGTTTCCACGTACACGTTGCTTATAAGAACAAAAAAAGTAGCGAAAAAAACCAATCCTTTGATGTATGCATTACGGTGCTGCCTGGAGCAGCAGAATTTATAAAAGAAAACACATTTGTCTGTGACTCTTATCTGAACCTTTACTAAATCGGCATTATACAGCCAGGGAAAGCAACTTGTGCTACTGTCACACTCATCCTTCCAGCAATTAACATTCACAAGTAGCATTCACAGCAAGCAGGCACGAGTCAGATACATAATATAAATGTTAATTTAGATGTTATTCCTTTCTGCTTGTAAAATTAATTTCAAACACATGCAAACAGTGATATACCGTGAGATTATTCCGAGTAGCTTTTAATAAGCTTCTCTCCACATGTGAGAAACTTTAGCATTCTAATTCATTCACTTTGGTAAGAGTTGATATTGTCTCTGTGTGTGGCCATGGTGAATATTTATCTTGGGTTTAAGACGAATATTTCAGCCGAGCAGAAAATTATGTAAAATCAAAGATAACAGAAGTCTATAAAAATGAGAAACCTGGGAAATGTTATGTCCTTGGTATTCTCCAGACATTACGCAGAGCAAACCAAGCTGTCCCACTTTTAATACATATTCTAGTTGTCAACCATACATCATTACAGTTCTTTATTGAAAGGTCAAGCTTTACAAATTCTAATTGAATGAATCAATGAGACCAGTGCCAGTTAACCAACTAAATAAATGGATTTATCAGTCATTAATTATTTCAGGTGAAGAAGGTCTTGTGACAAAACAGGTGCTGTCATAAACTGGTATTTAAAAAAAGCATTTTATTTTTCTGTGTATTTAACTATAACTGTTATAATCAATAGTTTTATATTTACAACACATTAAATATGTGTAGATACAAGATCATTGTTTTGGTTTCAGTCTCACCACTCTCATAGAGTCATTTTCAGATGCAATAGGAATCTGTTTTCAGGGGAAAAAAGCTCTAAAGACCCCCTGTACACCTGCTCAGCAAGTTTAACAGTTTGTGAGCCACTTACGTTGTATGCATTATGTACGCATTATGTATGCATTTACATGAATTACTGAGTGTGTTATCATTTTAGGTGTTCCTGTGATTTTCCACTTTTTACTTGTGATTGATTGCATTAAGTCTGTAGCTAAAGACACTACTTTGTTCTACAGTATTGTTTATGTTATACCCGGCACTACTTTATTAAAATTTATGCTGACAGTATGCAGGAGTCAATAACCACAGGTTATGCACCCTTTCTAGAAATTGCTGCAATTTGACAATTCACATTTATAACTCTGTAACATCTGGCGGCAAGTAATAAAGATGGATATGCACTCCCATACCAATTTACGTGAAATAAAGGTTTTGTATATAGTATAAAATCCATGTTTGCAAAAGGCATTTAGGTGGGTAAAAAATTTAATTTTAATTTTTTTATTTAATGTGGGCTTTGATGGTCATGCACTTAAAGATTTCCGTTGAAAATCCATGCAGAAAGCATGACAGGCAGCCCTAAACAATCTGTGCAGTTGCGAACTCACCGATCAATGCTGATGGCACAGAGATTGAGGATGCTGGCTGTACACATCATCACATCCAGAGTGACAAAGATGTCACAGTGGATTTTGCTAAAGCGCCACTCTCCCACTACCTGGAAGAGAAAACAAATGTCAGTTTACAGCAACAGTCAACATCAAGCCGCTGCACCTCTCAGAAATGGGTTTTACTTCTGTAACAAAAAGCAACCTTGACAATGACATTATATATATATATATATATATATACACATATATACACACACATACACACACACACACACATATATATATATATATATATATATATATATATATATATATATAAACACACACACACACACACACACACACACACCATTTTTACTAATACATATATAGGCCTATATTAGTAATCCTAAATGGTTGTTACATTCATTTTATCAAAGTACTGTCACATCTGACATAATGTAAATTGACATATTATATAATTTGATGGTTCCGTGACTTCCATGACATCTTTTCACCGAACACAGTAGGAAGTCAACACTATATAGCAAGACTATAGGCACCATCTGTGTTAGTGGTGCAGTCCCATGAGGCTTCCAATCAAAGACATAGACCAAAACCTATTTGTATTCATACCTCGGCTGCTCTCTGTTACATGGTCAAACCCCAAGATGAAACTAACGTCATCAGTGATGCTCTGACAGGTCTGAACCATCCGATGCCAACCACGTCACCTGACATTACATGCCTACCTGCTTCCTTCAACAGCTCTGAAAAGGGTTTGAGAGTAGAATGTGTTGTTGGGGGGTGGGGGGCAACTCCTACCTCTCCGTGACAGATTAACCTTTGTCCTAGGTCATGTCTTCGTTAACGTAAATGGCATTATGTTGTTTGTACAACAGTAGCAGTGATTGCAGAATGATCCCCCAACCATAATGAGCGCCCTTCTCCCTGTCACAACCTTTCCTCTTTTCTCCTCTTTCCCAAATTTAAGAGCCTTGTAAGAGCTGAAAACCATTGACTGCAATACAGATCTATTTGTATCAATGTGGGGAAACATATTCAGTGGATATTAGATTATAATTATTATGAAACGTTGACTGTGAGATACAGGCATTGTCAATTTTGTTTTTGCTATTTCACCCTACCCCTACCTTTGCATTTAAAATGCAAAGGTAAGGTGTTGGGAAATTGAAAATGCAGTAATGGAAGCTGGGGAACGGAGAAAGTTGCTAGAAAAGTGCAATTGAGACGTTACTTAAAAGGTAAAGGTAAAATGAAACGGACTTTCATCTAAAACTCGGCTGTCTAAATGGCATTCACAATAATAAAAAAAAAAAAACTTTATAAATATATGTTTAGTCCTAGCAGAAATGCTGAAGTGCATACTTTATACTTTATACATGCATAAAAAACTACTAAAAAAGAATTATAATGACAAGTCAAACGGCTCTTAAAAAGCTGATAGCATACATTCTTTGAACATATTACATATCTAATGAAAAAATACTAAAAATACTAAATTTCACCGCTGGAAACATGAATATATATTTAATTGAGTCACTTATAGTAGATGTATGTACGTGATTTCTTTTAAGAAATTGGTGCCTTCTAGACCGAGAAAAGCCAGAAAATGTATTTTTGGCTCATGTGGAATGCACTGGCTTTGCTGCGAGTCTACTCCCAAGCCATTCCTACCAGTTACAGACATAGACAGTGAGGCAGTCAAGTCAACTCAGGTGTGTTTTATTGTCCGATCAATCATATACACAAAACAACGTTTCACCGTGGCTCAAGTGGTGTTACACATTTAAAATATATATAAAAACATATAAAAACTACCTACAGGCTACATTTAGTGCACACAAATAGGCTCCGTAAAGTTCAGCTAACGCATTGGGAGCATTAGCGCTTGGAGTTGAGCAGCCACAAACTCCACCAGCGGTTGGCGGTAGTTTGATAAAAGCACTGCATTTCTGCACCAATCCGTGTTAGCACAGTCCACCTTCATGAGTCGTACCCGACAAAGCAGCATCTGCTCGGAAGGTTAGCAGGACTAAAAGCTAGATATTGGAGTCTGGTACTCTGTTGTTCAGCCATGTTTCTACAAAAACAAAAACAGTCTCTGAACTTGATTTATGATGAAGTTTGATGTAGTCCAGTTTTTTTGTCTAATGAGCAGACACTAGCAAGCAGAATGGAGGGGACAGGTGGGTGGCTAGCGTTAGCTTTCCACGTAGCTCAGACTCCTGGCTTTTTTTTTGTTTCTGCTTTCACGCATAACGCTTTTGATGTCCCCAGCTAGTGCTGGTCTCTGTAGCAGGCAAAGCTTGCGTAGTGTGTCAAGTATTCCATCTGTAGTAAAGTTTCTTGTGTATTCTCCAATCTTTACCAAAGTATCCCGGTGGTACACATGTGCGGCAGTTTGAATGCACATGTACTTGTTGTACATGTTTGCTGCTGAAAAGAGAGAGCCTTTTTAGCTCAGTGTCAAGATGGCTGACACTTGGATTGACAACGTGTAGTGACAGTCTCCACTCCCAATGGGCGGCATAAAAACACGTGGAACTAGCTGGCTGTAGTCCATAGCCTCTGGACAAAAATGCCTTAGATGATAAAAAACAATTTTTGCGTCATATGAGTTTTTTTTCCAGACACAGAATAGAGAGAAGAATCGTCTCAGGGGGACATGAGAGAGGGAAGCACGGTCATTTGAAAATACTACCGTGTTTCTACTGACACAAAGTTTAATGCTAATCGGTGAAGTATCCCTTTAATCTGTGTGTCACAATGATGAAGATACATGGCGAGGCGTGACTGGGAGGAACAGCCACCCTGATCTAAACCGGAGTGATTTTCTGTTGTTAGACTTCTGTGCTAGTCATGGATTGTCCATTATAAACACCATGTTCAAACATAGGGATGCTCATAGGTGTATGTGTACCAGAGCACCCTAGGCCGAAGGGGCGGAGCTGTATCTGATCACCAACTGTGGTGAGTTGATTCAGGGGATTGGGAAAGACTCGGGACAGACCTGGTAAGCCGGGTAGTGTGGGTAAATTGGGAACGTTTGAAGGAGGCCCCCTTCCGACAGACTTTCAACTCACACCTCCGGCGGAGCTTTTCGTGCATCCTTGTGGCGGCCTGGGGCACTTAACCTGAGTGGACAGTGTTCAAAGTTTCCATTGCTAAAGTTGCGGTGGAGATCTGTGGTCTTAGGGTCTTAGGTAGGGGCTCAAGGGGCGGTAACCCACGAACACTCTGGTGGACACCGGTGGTCAGGGAAGCCGTCCGACTGAAGATGGAGTCTTTCCATAGGCAGTTGCAAGGTACCGAAAGGGCTGCAGCCTCTGCTGTGAAAGAGGCATAGCAGCGGGTGTGGGAGAAGTTTGGTGAAGACATGGAGAAGGACTCTCGGTCAGCACGAAGTTGCTTCTGGAAAACCGTTTGCCACCTCAGGAGGGGGAAGCGGGGAACCATCAAAGCTGTGTACAGTAAGGATGGGAGGCTGTTGACCTCAACTGAGGAGGTACTAGAAGGTGGAAGGAGCATTTTGAGGAACTCCTAAATCCAGCTAACATGCCCTCTAGGGTAGAGGCAGAGCTGGAGGATGATGGGATGGATGACGACACCAATCCTGTTTGTAGTATTTATGGACAGGATATCAAGGCGTAGTTGAGGTGGGGAGGGGCAGCAGTTCGGTGGGCTGGGGATCTCATTGCTGCTTGTTTGTGGATGATGTGGTCCTGATGGCGTCATCGGTCTGTGACCTTCAGCACTCACTGGATCGGATCGGCTGGGATGAGGATCAGCACCTCTAAATCTGAGGCCATAGTTCTCAGCAGGAAACTGATGGGAGTGCCTTCTTCAGGTAGGGAATGAGTCCTTTAAAGAAGGCAAAGCTCTCGATCTACAGTTTTCATTCTTACCCTCACCTGGGTTTCCTTAGGAGGGTGGCTTAGAGATAGGGTGAGAAGCACAGTCACCCTTGAGGAGCTCAGAGTAGAGCCTCTGCTCCTTCTCGTCGAAAGGAGCCAGTTGAGGGGGTTCATGTATCTGGTAAAGATGCCTCCAGGGCTAGATATAATCCCACTAGGTGGAGGGATTATATCTCCAACCTGGCCTGGGAACACCTCGGGATCCTTCATTCTGAGTTGGTTAATGAGAAAGGGAAGTTTGGGGTCCCCTGCTGGAGCTGCTCCCCCCACAACTCGATACCGGATAAGCGCTAATCTTTTATCTCTTGGATTGTTTAAGTTTTACTATTTGATGTATTAGACTCTTGAAATGTATTTAATTCTCTTTTGCAGCCCGATTGTCGGTTGTCTGGCATTTTATTTATGTTGTTTATTTATGCAGGTTTTGTTGTTTCAGTATAAATGTTCTTTCCAGGTCTCTGTCTCAATGACACTACCTTAAAATAGGTAAAATTCCTGTATGAGCATAATACATTTACAATGGCATTCCTCATGTTTCTCCATTACATCGTTCGCTAGTCTTGAAAAGTCAGTTCTGAAGCCTTTCCAAAAGGTGAAATTCAACTATAATAAACAGTGTATTTTAATTCACCTTGATTTTAAACAAGCCCGGAACCTTAAGCCATGCAAAAAGTTCTCTCCATATGCTCGCTAAATCAGTCACACTTTACATAAAGTGAAAACTGTGGTAATTAATGCTAATTCAGCATTTAATAATAAAGGGCAAGTTGAATGGCCTGCCCACACTCTGTGACTAAGCTCTCACTAAAGTTCATGTTGATTCATTATCACAAGAAACGTCATGGTCATGGTCGGCGACACTAGAATTAAGAAAATAAAAAGTCTGCACATAGATAAAGAAAAAGGAGTGTGTATGTGGTGGGATTGGAGCTAGTTATGTGTAATAAAGAAGAGAAACAAAACCAAAATATTGTTATCAAACACGGAACAAATACTGACAAGTGTTTGTTATTCTGTGAAGATGCACATGATTTCAGGTTGTGTCTCTGATTGAAGGAGCACATAAAGAAGAACGTGAAATGAATAAAAACACACCTCCAAGATAAAGCTGTTCACACATTCAAGGTCACCTTCCCTTTCACAATTCAAATCTGGGTTAACATTATGAACTGGATTCTCAGAAAATGTTTAAACATCCACATTTCCACTTCTAAATAATTTATTTGCAAGGATTTATACCAGTCCAATTGCTACTTTCTCAGTTTATCCTACTTCATGCTTGCAGGAGGCAGAGAAAACACACCTTACATACTGTATCCTGGATAATCCATTTTGACTTTGACAAACCGCCAGTATTTAGTTCTCAGCATGTTAATAGTGTGTGCTTTTCCCAATTCCCAATTTCGTACCTCCTTGACTCCTTGACACCCCCCCCCGGCTTGTGACCCGGAAATCATTCTCAGCACCCATGTCCCAAACGAGGAGTGAGGATCGAGCATCCAAGTTCACTCCTCGGAGGAATTATGATCGAGGATACACTGACAGATTTTTCACCCGCATACCCGCGTCATGTAAACAAAGATGCGTGACAGGGCAAACAGAGGAGAGAGAGAGAAAAGGGGAGGGAGAGAGGACATGATTTTGCTGCTTAAGTAGCCGACGATATCAGCTGCAGTGACATTTCTGCGACCCCCCGTACATTTTGCCACGTTTTGAATTTAACTCAAAGTAATTATATAGAAGTGGTCATAAACACGGTTATGCTCCTCTGACGGATCATAAATTACAGCGTGTGACAAAACAATGGACAGCGGATGCACTAGTTCTGCAGGTCATATTTAATTGCCTTGGCTTTTAATGACAGCTCCTAGGCAGAGATGTCTTGTGTTTGTTAAATGCCTGTTGCCTCAACTCCTCAAGGCAGACATATGGAGGCTATGTAAGAAACTGAACTAAATGGTTTTCCATGTTATCGTCACGCAATCAATACACACTGCAGCCCC
>NC_045735.1:26067815-26073323 GCF_008692095.1 Etheostoma spectabile | reverse complement strand
AAATGAAATAATCAAGGCAGTCTGATCTAGATTTGGAATCCTTCACATCACATACATAATTTGGTGACAAAATTTGTAATTTAAATAAGTCTAAATCAAATAAATAAGTCATAGAAAAACCCCCAACAACCCCATACTGTAGATCCATCCTGATTGATCCTACATGGAACAGACCTTACAAGTATCCAATTTAAATAATTTTGCAACAGGTTAGAAAAAAAAGAAGTTTAATGACAAATTATGTCAAAGGATAAATTCCAAAATTGCAGATGCTGCTCTTAAAAAGGAGCACTCCACAGATTTTACACCATACTGACAGTTTACCTGTCATTAGGAGTTCTACTCAGCCAGTGAAAACAGTTGCATATTGTCATCTGTGACTCTGGTGGACGATGTCACCGTGATGTCATCTCATGGGTCTGGAGAAGACTAAACATTTACAATACAAAGCCTGTGTTACAAACTGGGGGCATAGAGTTTAAAGAAATTGAGAATTTACTTGGGAGGGAGGATCAAATGTTGCTTGACGCATACGAGGGACACAACAGCTCAGAATCTGTAACTTTGATTTGGATTCCTTTTTGAAATCTGACTCTTGTGAGTCCCTACCTTTTTGTAATTGCAATACTAAATCACTGAAGTACCCCTTTAATCCACAATGTTTGATGTTAGCTCATGTCCTCATTTTGAAAAAAGTGAAAATAAGGTGTTTCTCCAAAGATAAACAGTAGGAGAAGACAGCAAAAACTAGATTGCAGCTAATGACTCAATCAGTGCCCAGCAATACAAAAGAAGCACAACTGTCTAATTTGTGTCCATGACCGAGCAGTTGCAGCACTTACCACACTCCAAATTTGTTGTCCACCTGTGCAAAGCAAACACTTCACACTACTGGACACTCTTTCTGCTATTACATTAAAATCAATATTTTATTGAGAAAGTTACATGATAACACATTTCGATGTGGGCTCCCGCCGTGTGGACCCAGATGCCCACATCAACAGAGAGAGCAAGTAAACAATTCTTATAAAAAACAGTGTGCAGGTTCAGGGCCTGAAGTTAACTTTTTTGACCACCAGCCACTTTTTTTGCCTCATAAAAAGGAGGAAAACAGGAATTGCTGTGTCTCTATGATCCTGTCCTACTCATTGTAGCCTACTCGTGGACATTGCGCGGTCATCACGTGCTGTAGTAGGGGGGGTAGTACCTATTGGACTTTAACTTATCACTGTACCTACAATAATGTAGCTGTCCTCAATTTAGGTAATTCTATACATCTCATCTGCGGTTTTTCCTGCATCCACCGTGTGTGATTGTGTGTGTTTATGTGTTGGTGCGGCGTCAGTCGTGGGGGGGGGGGGGGACGGAGCAGAAGCCGCGCCCAATGCAGCGAGCCGACAGGATTGAAACAGCAGCAGCTTTCATCGAGTTTATAGTTAGAAATGGTACATTGATGTTAAAATGTGTACATGTTGGCAGGACGTATTTCGTTGTACATTTTGTTGGTAAATGTGAGCCGTTTGAGTCACACACATTTTGTCTACATATCAGAAACAAGGAAATGAATTTGAGCCGTTCTCACTCCCGCTTGGTCAGTGGCTGCACGTGGGACAGCTGGGATTGTCACGATTAATGAAAATGCGATAGGGGACCCTGGCTGTCAGTCAATGTCTTCCAGTGATGCAGGCCCCATTGGTCCAGGTCCGTGAGCAACTGTGTAGCCTGCTTACCGATAGTTAAGCATCTGTATCACTCAATTCTTATTGGCTACCTGTCCATGTGGCAGGTAGATTGACAGTGTTACAAACCAATAGCAAAATTCACCCACATTTGGCAGGTGGTCGGGTATAAATTTCAGGCCCTGTGCAGGTTGCATACTATATGGATGAACAAGCTTTAGTCTGATAACTAGTGTCAATGATCACAACAAGTTTTTCTTGTATATGGGTAAGAAAAACAGAACAGTAATTTATTACTCTGAGAAAATATTCATATACCTGTAAGATTACAATTACAGTGACCCATTGCTGGTCACCACTGTGGTGTGTGCAAACCTACATAGAGACAGGCAAAGACCATGACATCCTATAGATATATACACTGCAATCTGATCAGAGGTAATCTTAATGATGCACTGAGAGGTCCAGGAGGATAAGAGTCCCTGTAGTCTTAGATTGCATTTCTATACAATAGACAGCGTGACCTAAAGCCTGATGGTCAGAAATAACCCCGGGGCCAGGAAGATGGATGGAAGAAATGAGAAACGACCAGAAGATAGAGAATTTTCTGAAAGATAGCCCACATCCTGCTTGCTATTGATTTAGTAGAATGGAGATGATTTTGTGTTGTTCCGTTTTAGGTTGCACTTGTTAGTAGGCCTCGATGTGCCATGGCTGCTTTAAAAACAGAGGTCTGCATTATCCCACACAGCAGCGAATGCAAAATGATATAACCAAGAATTAGGAAGAATTATTCATAAACAGTCGACCTCTGACTGAAAAGACCAGCCTGACATTTTGATGTTGTCACATAGTGTTGCTACATTACAGCCCTTTAACCACTACCGGACTGATATTTACAATGCTGATGCGAATGTATCTTGTTTCACCTTGAGCCTTTGACCTACTGTTAGCTGCGTCCGGCTTGCTTGGCTCAGCCCCTTTTCACTAGTATTTCGCTGGCACCAGGTTTCATATAAAGCCCTGCTGTATGCTTAATATGCTTTTTCATTTTTTCATCAACCTATTGAGGCCAAACTGAATTCTCTTTAAAGTTGATAATTTCCTTTGAAAAAAAAAGCTTTAAGACCCTACCCTCGGATGTGTTGTTGATGGTTTACACATTCATTGTATTGTTTCATTTGTGTGCATCCATTTGTGTGCATCCTGTCCCAGAAATGCTTCTTACTGACCTAGTTCTGGGGAGTTTACTCCCTGGAGTCCTTAGGTTCTCTTTTCCCCCAGTACAGCATGTTTCTTTTGATTAGGATGGCAACAAGAGTTTGTGTCGCCGTGGTCCTGCTGCACTCCCTGCTACACCCTGCTGCGCTCTGCGATGCCGTGCAGTGTCCTGCTGCATCCTGCTGCATCCTGCTGCATCCCGCTATGTCCACCTATGCTCTGCTATGTCACGCTACATCTTGTAACGCCCTGCAGTGCCCTGCTATGACATGAACTACTACAACTAACATTTGTAGTCACTGTTCTATTATCTCTATTGTGACTACTATTGCCACTGTGCATCACACACTCAACCTGCACCGTCGAACACCGCCTACCAATTGCCTTGGTCTGGCTGAGGTTTCTTCCTAAAAGGGAGTTTTTCCTTGCCTCTGTCGCAATAAATGCTTGCTCTTGGGGCAATTACTAGAATTGCTGGGACTTTGTAAATTATAGAGTGTAGTCAAGACCTAATCTGTAAAGTGTCTCAAGATAACTTTTGACATGATTTGATGCTATAAAAAAACTGAATTGAATTGAATTAGATGATGTAGTTGTTGAAGGAATTTGTAATGAAGGTCCTCTTCATCACAAATACTTTGCAGCAGTAGTACACTGTAACTCATTATGGTACGGCTAAATGAAATGAGGCACTAGTTTTGAATGTTTATTGCAAAATATTAATAATCTGTTTTGTGTAGGTTTAGTTTCCTACACATGGGCAGTATGATATAAACTTTGCCTGACTAATAGATTGCAGGTAAACAGTTGCTGCTTTTACAGTAGTAAAGTTTGTAACTCACCTCTGTTATGCCTCCTCTCCAGAGTGCTCGGGCTAAAAGAGTCCCCAGTGTATCGAGCCCCATTTAAAAGGTTCCGGGAGATACCATGTTTCAAGCAGCAAAAAGGTGTTTGAGTACTTTATTTAACTGTACTTGGATGAATTGTTCAAACTAACAATGTTTGATTGTATTAAGTAACATAATGTAAGTAAATTGATGTAACAGTGGGGAATTAAAAATGTATTTCATGTAGTTGTTGTATTTTGTGTAATTGTTTAGAATGAGTACATTTCAGATTTATCTTGTGCTGTGGTAGGTCTGGTGTGGTGGTCTAGTGCAGCTGCTGTCCGGACCACATGCTGCCTGTGGTGCGCAGTTTATTTATTGCGATCATGGCTGACATTTTTGTGTTAATTGCCGGGCAAATAAACACCTGTTAATCTGCAGTGTACCTCTGCCTCAAGTCTCCTACTGTAATTATAGACAGAACAGAAACAGAATTGAATAATCTACTGCAAGTCTGCAAATCACTTTGTTTTCTTTTCAATGACACAAGATACAAAAGAAGTATGCTGTAAGTCTACAGGTAGGGAGAGCTGCAGGGCATATCAGGTAATGCATTTGTCTTCCAGTATGTACAAAGAGTATACATGTGTGAAAATGTTTATGGGTGTGTGTGTATCTCAGCTATCCTACCTCTAAGTAGACAACCCATGGCATGACCAGTGTGGCCACTAGAAGGTCAGCAACAGCCAGGCTGACGATCAGGTAGTTGGTGGTGGTCTGCAGGGCCTTCTCTCTGGACACAGCTATGCACACCAGCACGTTGCCGAAGACGATGACAAAGATGAGCAGAGTAAGCAGCATGGCATAGTAGTTGTAAGGGTGCTTGTGCTCTTGATCTGTTTCGTTGAAGCTCCATGTCCCATTATCATTGAAACTGTCATTGTAGGCATACTGGGTAAAGACATCCATTAGCTGTGAGTGACGAAGGCCAAGAACGGGCCCTGCAAAACACGCAGACACAAAGAGAGAAAACAGCATTTGTATGTAGTGTATAGTAACAGTTTTATGAATAAAAACAAAAACTGTGACATTCTAGGACAATCTGTTTTCCTGCATGATATAGACACGATGTAGACAGATCATGGAGGGCAGTGGCTCAAGTGAAGGGCAAATAATTATTAAATCATTATTTATTAACAAAATGTCACAACACTGACAACCTGATAACAACCTAACCAATTCATTTTAATTCCCTCACACTCACGCAATTGTCCAGTACTCAACAGATTTCTGCAAAAAGAATCACTTCACAGAAAGACTATGGTCTTCTTTAGTGTTCAGCAGAGGAAACTCTGCCACAAGGTGCATGTATTCTATTCTACTAGCTACAAGTAGATAATTAGAACAACTAACAGCACCAAGAAGAGGGAGAATTTGTTTATTTTTAACATTATGGAAACAAATCATTTTTTTATCATTTTAATTATTTTTTTGTTATGAATAAATAACACTTATTAATAAATAACTTCAAAATCAGCAAAGATATTCACACGGAAAGGGCTATTGCTGCTATTTTGTGAATTTTCTATGTACTGATCAATTTAGAGATTTTGGTCATTTTGCTTCCATGCCTTCTTGTACTCGAATGGCAAGAAAACTTCCAAAATACACATTTAGATGTTTGTTTTAGACCTGTACCCTCCATCTGTTTGCATCTGTAAATTTCTTCTAAATTAACCAAACAAGCTAATGTGCATATTTCAACACAAAATTTTATGGGG
>NC_045735.1:26027349-26067805 GCF_008692095.1 Etheostoma spectabile | reverse complement strand
GGGGGGGGAATACTCTGGATGTGAGTGAGTAATTATCTAGGGAAGTTCTGTAGTGAAATGTTTAGTTTAAAAATTCTGTTTGACTTATTCACCTGCAGTGCCTTGTCAAATGTTTGCAAATTGGCGCATTTTAATTAGTTAACACCTAATTTGCAGGAGAGTCGGCCTGGGGGTACTGGGGGGTACCCAGGGCCCTCGTGTGAGGAGGGCCCTAAAATATGCTAGAACGAATAGCTGTGGATGCGGGGAGGGGTTCATAGAAAATGCCTCTCTACGGGGCCCAGAATTTTGTGCAACGCCCCTGCTAATTTGCATATCAAAGTGGCTATTATGATGACATTATCAGACAAAAATTAAAAATAACACAGCTAAACACAGCTGCGGTAGGAGCTGCTCCTGCCTCTCTGAGTCCAACAGTGTGCCGCTGCTGCGAGGGGACGCGGAGGGAGAGGGAGGGTGAGGGAGTGGACAGCGTCGGAACTCGACAAAGTCTCATCTCCCCACCTAATGTTTAGATTTTTTTTATTCAGTAAATAAATTTGTTTGACAGGGAAGCTGTGTGCAAACAGGAATATATGTTAATTTATAAAAAAATAAAAAAGCACTGCAGAAAAAGGGCACTTTTTCTTGAGGAACAAAAAGGCAGGTGCTCAAGCCCCATTTGATGTCTATGTGTGCACATGCCTGATGTGGGGTCTTTTGTATGCAAACACAGTTGCTTTTACATCTAGTGTTTCACATCAAAGCAGTGTATCCTTAATACAAATAACATTGGGACCATGCTCAATGGACTTGTGGTCAAAGCTTTAATTTATACGGTTCTTTTTAGGGGCTGTGGTTGTAGTAGTAACAACAGGTTTGGATTTGTTTGGGGCGACTGTGGCTCAGTGATATAGAGGTCGCCTGCCAATCGGAAGGTTTGATCCCCGGCCCTGTAGTCCCATGTCGAAGTGTCCTTGGGCAAGACACTGAACCTGGAGTTGCCAGTTGCTTGTTTGGCAGCCTCGGCCACAGTGAGTAAATGGTTCCTGTACTGTATAAAAGCGCTTAATTGTTAAGACCAGAAAATGCTGTATATGAACAATCCATTAACAGTCCATTTAAAAACCGCAATTAGTGCTCCCAACTTGCCAGATCTTTAAAAAAACACACATATGAAACCGAAAGGCAAACAAACAGTGGAACTGTCTACCCTTAAGAGACAGATCCCCATAATATCTAAATCCTTAATTAGTGACATTGTGCCGGAAAAATCATCAGAGACACACATTTAGAGATTTAGCTTTATAAATGTGATGATGAAATGTAATCTCACATTAATTATTTATATTTGAGCTGAATAGAAACTCATATAGTAAATATTCTTTAATTGTCATTTTATAACAATTTTTTTTTTAAAGAATATGTTTGTGTTTAGCCAATGTGTCACAAACCAGACAAAATGCATCATTATGCATTATCAGTGATGGCAAAAGTACTCACTTCACGTACTCAAGTCGTAGTACAGATACAAGTACAGATACTTGTGTTAAAAATACTCTGGTAAAAGTAGAAGATCTTCTTACTCATGTGCAAGTAACAAAGTACAGGCTTGAAAATTTAATTAAAGCATAAAAGTAAAAGGAACCTTGTGAATGACAACCACTTTTTATGCAAAGCTACCTGGACCACACAAATGTTACTAGATTGCATGCTGAGAAACTTCAGTGGAGATGGAAAAAAGGCTCTTTATTTGCAATTGGCTACATTGTAAATGGATGTCTGCCACTAGGCCTAAAACATCCCATATATGATTACTGTGACAGAGACTGGGACTCCAGGTTAACAAGATTTTGACTGAGCAGCAAGGTAGGAATTCAGTTGTGATTCTGTGACAATTCACAGATCCAGTTTCTCTTTTTTAATCTTTCCCTGAATCTACATGTATGTGTGTGCTCAAATATGGCTTTTGGAAAGAAAATAAAGGATAACACATGAATTACTAAACAGATATTAATTAAGAAGTTCTCCAGCACATTGGCCAGGAGCCAGTCTTGATGCTTACTATCTCAAACATCTCTCTCAGATAAGGCCGAGGATGATTAGGAATGTCTGGCTGCTTGTCTGCCGAATCTCTGGGATCTCTCTTTTCATTATTTTCAATCATGTCACCGTCCATACTATGTGCTAACGTTAGTGCCATCAAGCTGCAATGATTTGCTGCGGAATGAATGCAGTATGCCGCCGAATCTGTTGAGTCGTCTTAGTGGTGCGTCATGTTCAACGTACAGTACATTCCCATCCAATTAGATTGAATATGGTATTGATGGCGCAAAAAATGATAACTGTAACTCCATTGAAATTATTTGAAACTTGTTAGTGAGGACTAGATTGGGACTGTATTTAAAGCTGACAACTTTGCCCCAGATGTGTCTATTAAAAAAACTTCTCACTGTTGATGCAACGTGCAACCTAGCTAACAGGTGAAGAACACAAACAAGAAAATCACAAGCTAACTTGCTTTAAATGTGCAAAAACTATAGACCACAACAACAGGCTTAAATTAACTGACTTGTTCTCACTTTTTTCTTTGTGTGGCACATGTGCCCGCTTACGGTCTGAGAAGCTTGTCCGTGCTATTCTCCGACATGACAACCTCTTGTACAAAACTAAAGCAACAAGCCAACTTTTTAAAATGTAAGGAGTAGAAAGTACTAATATTTGTGTTAAAATGTAAGGAGTAAAAGTAAAAAGATCAAAAATATTAAGTAAAAAAAATATTACAGTAACAAAGTACTTTGTTACTTCCCATCTCTGTGCATCATTTATGTAACTCTTTGAAGATCCTAGTGACAGTCAGTGTAAATGTATAACACCTTGTAAAGTGTATAGTGCATTATTATTATTATTATTATTATTATTATTATTGCGACATGAGTTTCTGGTCGCATAATTAAAGTTAACAAATGTGTTGTGCTTCTTCTGCAATCAATCTGCACTGTTATCTGGAAGTAGATGAATTTACTTGAAATTTGCGTGGAAACCCTTTGCTTTAAAGCTATAGTGCGTAGTTATGACAACAAAAACGACAACACTGGCGGCACATCCACATGATACAGCCTTCCGTGATCACCAATGCGCCCCCACCCCTCCTCCATGCAGATGATAGCAGCCAAAGAGAATAAAAAATATATTACAGATTCTTCAGATGAGCTAATTACCTTCACTTGTGTTTCTACGCGGTAAAGTCACCGGAAGACAATCTTCTGAACATAGACATATAATCTTAAGTTTCTATTTACATCACTGAGTAGATTTAACACTGTATAGCATCCTGCTTTTTTAACGAAGCTGTGTGTGTCATCTTATTAGATTAACATGGAGAAATACATTGATACATCCTATTTTACAAAACCCTTAGCAGTGCAGTTCCCTCCGACCTGTCTAGATTAATGTTTATGTCATCCTTCATTTTCCCAACTCCATTTTCACGCTCTCCTTCTGTCAGGATTTAGAGAAATGGCGGCCCCAAAAATTCAGAGACGACAGAGCAGTGTTGACTTCAAAGATTTAATAAAGAAAAAGGGTACAACAAAATTTAGTCCTGAAGAGAGCCGGCAAAAATAGTTTCCAGCAAATGTTGAGGAATCCAAAAGACCAGAAATAAAAAAAAAACTGGACCACCGAGACAAAGGGGGTAGACATGCAGTACAATGATCAGACAACAGACAAAGACACCCCAGAGACTAAATACACAAGGTAATGAAGGTGAAACAAGGGACAGGTGACACAAGGGCTCAGAAACAGGTGAAACACATCAGGACGGGGCAGAAAATCACACAGGCATGGGAGACATGGGAGAAAACAGATTACAAAATAAAACAGGAAACTGAAGCCTAAATCATACACAAGGATGAAAACATCCAGACAGTTAGGAAATGGGGAATAAATTAACACAATAAAACAGAAAACAGAAAATTGCAACCATGACACCTTCCCGCTAACCTACACCGTAATTAGTTCTCCAGCATTTCAGACTGCTGCTCCCGCTGACTCAAATCTACTTACCATCATCATCTACATTTAACTCTTTTTATTGCTGCCCCTAATTCTATTTCCACAACCCAACAATCATGTTCTTCCCCTTGTAATTGTTTCTATAGCATGTTTTTGTCTTCTTGATTCTACTTTGTTGTAGTTGTTATGACTGTTATCTGTCACTGTTGCCTCTTGCCTCTAGCCAAGGGCATTGCTGTAGAAATCCTGTTGAACAAAGTTAAAGAGGGAATGAACAATATGGAGTAAGTATTTTATGTAATGGATTCTGTGTCTGAAATATGTAAGGGAATAAAGTCTTTGCACAAGTGACAAAACAAAAAAAGTCCTGCTTTGATTTGGCAAACACTTTCAGTACATCAATACATTTTATAATTGCATCTCACTTCAAGACACACAGTGACTTTAGGCTCACGATAAAGACTCTTATTTTGCAGTTCCAAATTGCAAATGTTCTTTAGTTAAGGCCCCTCTGTTGTAGACATACTTCTGTTTTGAGTCAGTTTTATGCTGTTTGACCAGACAAACTTTCCAAACACAAACAAATTACCTTAACATTGGCATGTTGAAATGTTCTGATTTAATTCCATATTTATCCATCCACAAGTGGTGGCAGGGGAAGCAGAACAGGAACAATCCAGGATGCATCATGCTTCAGTATTAAAGAATAAGTTCACCATTTTCTTTCAAGTCTGTCTTAAAACAGCACTCACACGACGATATGGACATTAAAAAATAATTTAGCTCCTAGAATAATTCCTCCTCTACAATACGGGCAATGAAGATATGTCTTCCTTATGCGATTCTAATTTAAAAGATGGGGGACAAAATCTAGTTCTTGTTCCATGTAAAACTCCTTAGTTCAGCCAAAGCTAATTTTAAGCAGACTTAGACAAATCAAGAGGATATCTTCCAAAGACGGTCCTTTAGTACAACATTCTCAATTTCATTAGCAAAAAATAAATTTCTCTTACCTCTGTCAGGAAACAGTAGTGTCTATGAAAACAGAGGGGGGTTTTGTACTACAAGGGTTGTAACTTTGGAAAATATCCTCATTATATGGATAGCAGACTGACAAATCCTCAGCTTTACAGTAAACTGCAGAATCCAATTTTACACAGAGCAAGGGCTGGTTTTGGTTCTCCAACTCTTTACAGCCATTATGGAGAGGAGGAAGAATTATAGCAGCAGAAAAAACAACTTCACTGTCAATATGTTTATATGTATATATATGCATACATAAAGATGGACTTTCATTTTTTATGCGTAGCCTTGAAGTCCCGGAGTTGCTGAAAATGGTTTTCTTTCTATAAAATATGAATCTTTTGATTGTTTTCATTCAAGCACTTTGAGTTTACGTGTAATGAAATGTCCTAGATAAATAAATGCGATTTTGTTCTTGTACATGTACAGATTACATGACCAAATGCAATACATCCAGGTTATTTTTTAGCAAATGTGACACGTGAAGCCATGTTTTGCTTTAAATTCTCCAGACAGTGGTTTTCTTCACAGGGGTTTTCAATTATTTATTGTAGTCTAAAAAACACTCTGCATCATAGCTTCCTGTCACCTCCTGGAGCTCAACATGGAACTCTTGAAATAAGTGTTGTAGCAATGCAGATGTTTTTTTTTTTTACATTTGTTACATTCATCTTTTTACAGTAATCACTGACTTATGCGCCCTATATGAGCACGACGTGTTCTTATTCAGAGGGCCAAGAAAATCTCTGTTGGTTTTGAAGAACTTCAAGGATTATCAGAACACATTATACTTATGAAGGACATACTCTTTTAGTAATAAGTTTACAGGGTCCAGAAACGTCTAACCTACAATACATCTGAATGACACTGCATTGATTTAATTTACACTTTCAAAAAGCTGTGTCCATTTGTTGCTTTAACCTTGACTGTGAATGTTAAGACCTTCAAACATAATTAGTTTTTCTCTCTGCTGTTTTAAGATCATATTGTCAATACAAAGCATATACATGCAAACGTGACTAGAAAACAAAAGGATGGACATAACTAGACACATACTGTACCATGCAACATGAAAGACAGCATGCTTGAGCCCCGAAGACAGCTAAATTAATAAGAACAGTTACCAGCGAAGGGCAGAGGAAAGCTTCAGTGAAGGAAAGAAGAAAGCCTTATAGAGAAGAAAGAAAGAAAGGGGTGAGTGAGGGAAGAGTGTTCCTGTTAGGATGTGTAAGTATTGCTCTGGGGCACCAGTCTGCGTGTGTACCCTGCAGATGCCCTGTGCTGTCTAATCTAATTTATTTGCCAGCTCTACTTCTTTACTTACAGTACGTGAGACTATTCTCACTGCTGGCCAGATAACTGGTGCTTGCTTATAATCAAAAACCTTGGCTCCTTCCATGCTGCCTCCAATCTCCTCTATTCTTTAAATGACTCCTTTGTGACACCGTAGGCTACCTGATTATGATAATAATCATGTCCCTCTCCACAGATAAGTCAGAGGTCAAACAAAAGAACCCAAAACAGATTTAGTGTCTGCACAAGGAATCTTAAATAGAGTATATATCCGCAGAATGTAAAAAACAAGGACCAGTGTCCCTTGTTTAAAGCTAATGCTAATAATGCTAATCCCTTATTGCCTTCCAACTAGAGCCAGGCAATATGGAGAAAATCAAATGTCACGACATTTTTGACCAATTATATCGATATTGAGGTAATATTGTAGGGTTGACTAATGATACTTTCACACAATATTTACACAATGAGATTTATGATATATGATCATTAGTAATGTGGATATATTGAGTGGGTAAAGGCAAATAAAAGAACTGCTAGAACGTTTAAAGTATGAATTCAAAGGTCTAATTTTGCTGTTATAAATAGCCGTTGGCAGTCAGCTGAGGCAGTCAGCTTCTTTGTAGTCTATATCAACAACGTTTAACTTCCTGGATTGTTTAGGTGCCGCCGGAACTTCTACCAGATGTCCCTCATTTTGGCCGAATGTCCGTCACCTTCCACTTTATTTGTGTTGGCCTTTTGAACTCTGGTCAATTTATGAGGACATTGCTTAACGCTCAATGACTCTGAAAAAGGGCACAAGTTCCAGGCTGGATAAAAAAATCACCTGTAGAGGCTAGAAAGACCCCGAAGACACTTCCGTAGCCGCTAACTCGTTAGCTTTTAGCAGCAGCAACTGGCAAGTGTCTATCTTTCATGGTTATGATTAAACTATGAATCAGAGGTGCTGTTTTTGCTCGTGGGCGAGTCTCTCGGGTCCAGAGGGTTAACTGTTTCCCAGATCTCTGCAGGGTAAATCCAGACAGCTAGCTAGACTATGTGTCCAATCTGAGTTTTCTGTTGCACGACTAAAGAAACTTTTAGGTACACATCAGTTCCACCAAAACAAGTTCCTTCCCTAGGCTATTTTGCAGAGGCACCGTTGCTCCGTCTGGCGCCTAGCATCGCCCAAGATGATTGTGATGGGTTTAAAGAAATGCCATAAACCAGAGCACGTTTTTTTCTCCCATCCCCCCAATGCTGTGTTGAACAGCCAGACCCTCCCTTGCAGGGCTGTGCAGGAAGGTCTGGCAATATGACACTAGCTTCTCTGTAATTGGGATAACAGTTGAGAATATTACCAAACTGTTTCAGAGCCAGAATCCAAAAAGCAATGTGGTGACAAGCTACAAAGCTACTGTATCAAGGTTATTGTAAATTGACTGACTGAAAAAAACAGCTCTCAAACCAGAACACTGAAATAGAACTGACAGGATGCACTTGAAGGAATTTGTTCAAAATGTAGTCATTACAAACATACTAAAAACAAGATGATACCTCAGATCCACACAACAAACCACCAACCTAGTTCCTTCTTGAAACTACTACCACAACCTTACTGAAAATGACATGGAGCTGACTCAAGGGACTTCAAAATCATCTGCAGGACAACAAGGACTATTGGTACTATGGCTAATAGATGAATTGAAACTAAGAATGACCCATCTGAAGGATACTGAAAACAGGTAGTAGAGTTGGGCGATTTGGAGAAACTCAAATATCACCACATTTTTGACCAAATATATCAATTTTAAATAGATATTGTAGGAATGAGTATGGAAGTTTTCACAAATTATTTACACAGTGATATTTTTGATAATCGTTGGTAAATGCAAATAAAAGGACAGCTAAAACAATCTGAAAAGTTCAGAAAATAACATCACTTTACTCTAATGTAGCCTCTTAAAACAGGAAAAGACAACACTTGTGTCATATTACGATATTATGATATCCAAAATGTAATACAAGGCGATATCTCGCCTCATACATCTATATCAATATAATATATTGCCCAGCCCTAACTACAAGTCCTGAAGTTATCAAAGAATAAACAACTAACTGAAATTGTAAAAAGTTGAAAAGTAGAGCTTTCAGTCTGAATTTAAAAGGCCCTGCAGCCTATTGACTTCTTTTAAACTCTGGGGACAGACAGGAACTCTGTAATTTGAAAGCAGAGAGCACAGGATGTTATAATGTGACATAAGAAACAGAAGGCGCAGACACCTCTCTCCTACCTGATAGAATCAAGTTGAGGGTGTCAACGTGAGAATTTTTTTGCACAAATATTGAAATCATCAATAATTAAAATCTCATCAGAAGGAGTAACAAGGTCTAAGATAATTTCAAATTCTTCTAAAAACTTTGAATAAAGGCCAGATGGTTTATAGAGTACCACGAGGTGGACTAATCAAAGTATGTTGCCCTAGACAAAGCGGATGCATCCTTCAGTTACAATGATTCCTAACACACTTAGGTAGGACAGTGCCTATCTTTATTCAAAGACCAGCTGGCTAAGTCCAGGCTATGTGAGAAGTTTGGTCTGGAAATTAAGATTTCACACAGACATGCTTAGTTTTGAAGATTCAAGCAAAGAAAATGCTTGAAATAGATACCGGGCCAGGAAAGCAAAATTATTGGAGAGTGGATGTCTGAACAATTGGCCTTCATCCCGGTCTGGTGTCATTTTGTCAGTCTCATTAGTTCATGGCGGTGAGCCACCACTAAAGATGTGAAACAGAAACATCAAGTAGCACAAAGAAAACTGATTAGATTTAAATTACAGCACACAGCCTCAATGGGTCCCATGTATTATCAGATATGTTCAGTTACAGACAACTCTTTAGCCTCTTTTCCATCTACTTTAAGAGGGTGGAGAAATGTAACAGGTACAATACCAGAGCTAGGGAAGCAAACCACAACCTTATAAGGATGAATCATTTTCTTAGAGTATACCAGTGCAATGGAGCGAAATAAACTGCCTCATGCAATTACAGAGGTGCCATGGTCTTGAAGAAAAACTGCAGCTGCTCAACAACTTTCCCAAATAAAGCGATACGTATTTTACTTCACAGTGTGTGGCAGAATTTCATCAATTTATCTTGATATTTTACATTAGACTTTAATGCATTTTTTGAGAAAAAAACGTTAGAGTTTCTTCTACGGTAAATCACAGACTTCATTATGCCCTTTTTGCAGTAAATGATACACAAATTAGAAATTAAAATGACCTTGATGAATGTAATCATTTGACTAAAATAAGGTGTAACAATTTGGTTTACGCTCTCACAGCACAAATTGGCCATTTCATATCTGCAAAGGTTTATGTGTTGCTGATCAATACCAGTATTTCTTATTTTTCGAGGTGCTGCGATTTCCTGCTTTGAAAACCTTTCATTCTGTGCTCTCTGCTTTCGAACAAACATATGCACTTTGCAATTATCAAACAAAAAACAGGCGAACTAGGTCGCAACACATAGTATTTTTGTAATCCATTTTGTATTATTCTTTCAAGCTTCCCAGTAATTAGCTACCATTCTCACTTATTTTGTCATAATGTGACACTTTAATTTGTGTCCATTGTTTTAGTTGTGACTATTTAGGGCAACAGCATGCAGCATCAGACACCTGTCAGTGCTGTTGCAAACATCCACTATTCTCAGCTCAGAAACTGTTGAGTGCCGTGCGTAGTGTAAATAGAAACAGCAGTCAATAAGCTACTGGTATGAAAATTCTCACACACAAACTTGGATTCACCAGCAAAGACTACTCCATCAGATACCTTTGAATAATTTATTAATGAAAGCTGATTGATGTGCGAGGGGTGAAGTGGCTTTTAGTTATCCATTTGCTGACTGCTTTGTCCTGAAGCTTTGGCAGGGAATCTGCCATAGCACCTGGGCACGACAGACCCCCTTACCATCTTATGGAGAAAGGAGAAAGGAGAGGAAGGATGAAACAGGGTGGGAGAGAGGGGCACAGCATGTGAGAGCATGTGAGGAGGTTGGGTTAGGTGGTTATTTATAGGAATGCCAGAAGAGGCTCAACTGAGGTGTGACCCTGCTCCGGAAATTCTGCTAGGTAGCTTCAATACATGAAATGACCAGGATGTAATTGGGAGTTTCAACTCTAAAGAAGAGTTTAAAATCACAGATATAAACTGAAGTAGCACAGTGGGTGTCATCCATGTCCTAATCAACAAAATTGCCAGGCAGCAGAGTATGCAAAGTGTGAAACCAATTCTAAAAATGTAGCAAATTGACTAATATGGCTGAAACTGTATGAAAATGGTTGCACCAGTTGCATCAGTTATTTGATGTGTAATACAATTGTGAGTATGTGCTTATTTTTTTTGGCTTCAACTGTTGGACTTTTTTCAGGGAGTGTGTGGGAGATCAGCACTGGAGTACAGTAAATATGGAGAACTATAAAGTCATGAAATGTGTAACACAGTATGTATATATATACAGTGCATATTATATATATATGTATATATATATTTATATACTATATATATGTAATGCAATGCATCAGCTTAAATAAATGTTTAACTTTATGCTCATCAACATGTACTTGTACAAATGTTAAAGCTGTTATACATAGTTTCTGTGCCCCCGCCCAGTTACTTGTAGCCGAGGAGGACACGCAGGATTCAAAAAACATGATGGACTCATCCGAAGAGGTCACTATCTTCACTCGAGTGTCGCTGGACTACACCATGTTCTAAACATAGCCATAACGAGAAATATAGAGAGAGTTTTGTGAAGCTGATACCCTTAATTCATTGAATATAATGGATGTTCATTAATATTAAAAAGTTTCGCACTAAAGCTTTGACAGCATGTAAAAAGCACACAAATACATACACTTACTAGACATGATACAACTACTGTTTTTATCTGTGCAAGCAGTGTGCTACATAATGTGTTTACACTTTACTTCAACGTCCACTTCAAATCCAATTTCAATGCCACAGTTGTATCTATGGTTTTTTGTTCTTGGTCTAATTAACAGACTGATGGAAATGTTGCCCATATGTGGCTGATTCTCTCAGAAAGAGCAAGAACACAGTCCTGGCTTTCTTTGATACATTATAACAAAGAAAAACATTGTGAGAATTTTTAGGATATAATGGACTTGCAAAGTTTGTAATCATAAAAAGGGTAATCTGAACTACAAGCACAGAGTCTAGTTATGCATGACAGTTTGGATGTACATTGTGGATAGGTGTAATTACTTTTTAAAAGAAAATACAAAATGTTCTAAATGCTTTGATGGCGGTTACAGGGACAATGGTTTTAGAAATGTTTGTTTGCTGTCTTACTCATTGTAAGACGAAAAGATCAATTTTCCAATTCATGTTTTGCAAGTACTGCTCAAAGACTGGAAGCAGGGTAAATGGTTAAAGTCAACACATTATGTAGACTTATATGTACACTTAGAAAGATGTAGGCTATAACACTGAAAACCACTATAGGCATGACAACTGAACAAAATCAAAAGCTCCAGAACAAATAAATAAGTGGACTTTAAGTGAAAGAATGGATTCAACTGAATTTATCTGCTCTACCAGAAGCTGCAGCTTGTTTGCAATGCCCAGCTAACAAACTTCCTACCTCCAGCAATGACCCAGAATCACTGCAAAAAGTATATTATGAGCCAATTAAATATTATTTGGAATCACAGGACATGTCAATAAGAGTTTGGGGCTGGAAAATCCAGTGTGTGAAAGCCTAGTCTCAGATGCATCAGAGATTAGGTGATTAGTGGCTGTGTCCTGCCCACCATTGGACAAGCTCACTCCAGCAAAAACGTTACTTGAGATAGCGTTACATTAGTCCTTTCCCACAGTAGTCCTGGATTAATACAGCAAGTTCAGCTTGAGAGTCTCCACTGGTCAGCTAACATCTGACTGGCAACATCTGGAGGTGGGGATAATCACTGGCTGTACCATCTCAGTGATCCTGTTTTATGCTGGCAATGAACAGGATGGTCAAAGGAGCTGAAACAGAGTGCAGAGACCCCCTCAGCAATTCCGGAGTAAGGCAACCTCCCATGAGAGCCTTCGTGGACGACCTCACAGTGACAACAACGGCAGGACCAGGAGCCAGGTAGATCCTCCAGGGGTTAGAGAGACTCATGTCATGGTCACGCATGAGCTTCAAACCTGCAAAGTCCAGGACTCTGAAGAAGGGGAAGGTTACAGACAGATTCCGCTTCAGGCTGGGAGAACACCAGATCCCGTCGGTCCCTGAGAGACCAGTGAAGAGCCTTGGGAAGGTTTTCAACAGCAGGCAGAACGACAGAGACTCCATTAAGGCGACTGGTGCTGACCTGGAGGGATGGTTGGGAACAGTGGACAAGTCTGGGTCTACCAGCATAGAATCCTCCCAAGAATCCTCTGGCCTCTAATTATCTATGAGGTCCCAATGACTGTGGTGGAACGTCTTGAGCAAAAGGTGAGCAGCTATCTACACAGATGGCATGTTAGTGGAATACCACTTGGACACAGGCCGGGGTCTGATCAGACTCAGTTGGGTCGCCGGGACGAGGGTATCTGTTGCAAGAACCGAAACACCCAGTACTCCTGGATACAACACTAATGAGGTGTCCAAGGTTGTGCATCAGAAGATGTTTCTGTAAATTGTTTTTCTGTAAATTTCTTTCTGTAAATGTGTTGGTTTTCACAAACAGGTTTAGGGAATGTGACAAGGAGTGAGTCCAAGGAAGGTTACACTTGTGTTTATTAAACCAAGGTCAATTACAATGGAGTGGGTAGATCAGCAATTAAAGTAATGTATTCTTGTGTGGCATGTGTGTTGTGGAGGTGTTGAAGGTGCAAAACCAAAAGATTAATGCAGGGTGCTCACCAGTTGTAGAATAAGGAAGACAGAAAGAACACACAGACTAGCTTTTGATAGCCTGGATGGCCATACTGAGCTTAATTGAGCTATTGACGCTTCCTGTCAACTGGCTGCTGAGGTTGACAGCCTCTGAGACGGTACACATCAAAAGGTTGAGCTCAAAATGAGCTCACACAAGAGCTCATCCCAAGTGCCAAACACAAGGCCTACAGCCAGACAAAGCTCTGCTCAGTCTTCAAACTTCCAACTACCAAATAGACCAAGTAAGTGCCAGCCACAGTAACATACCCATAGGTTCCTCTAAAACATAGGGCTCAGTAGCCAACCAAATCCTACATACAAAGAGGGCACCAAGCTACAGCAACATAGCTCACACAAACATTAGGCACATGAAAGAAAATGCCACTGACTGTAGAAAAGATGCTGGAAAAAGTACTGCATGTACCGCCCATTTAGGCTCTGCGGTGAGCACTATTTGGAGAGCTTAGATGAAGGGAATCAGGTGATTGCAGGGCAGATGGGAGTGGCAGGATCTGGGATGAAAGGATAATAGTCTGAGGGCATCAGGTGAATTTTTAAAGAATGACGCTAAAGGGGTCTGGGAAAGTGGAAAGGTGGCAAAAAAAAGAGGCTGCATGCAGTCACTGGGCGCAGCCGGTCCTTTAACTGATGGATCACAATGCATCCATGTATAACTATAAAAAATTGCCCTTTTGTTACGCTCACTGAGATATTACACTGAGAGCTGTTCATGGGTGAATTTTCATATTCATGTTAAGGCTTTACATTACTAAACAGCTGGATAAAGAGTAGCAGCTACCTTGTATTAATCTATCATCAGTTGACTCTGTCCTGGATGTAAAATAGCCTGACCTCACTTTCTACCCACAATTCCTTAGTCTCACATGCAACCACATCCTCTTATTTGCAGGTGACCCCAGCACTGATCTATGAAAACAGGAGGCATTATCAGGCTATCCAGGACTTCCACAGTAGTGAAAAGGCTTTTCACTGCAGATTGGAAGCACCACGACCTCATCTGGCCAACAAAAACAGATAAGAAGCTATAGTGGGGGGTGTTTGTCTTGTACCCAGTAACTACATATCTACCATAGGGATTGGCTATACTTTCTTTCTTCATCAGATAAAGTGAAGAATTTTATTCTAAGAAGTATCCAAAGTTACTTACAGAAATTAAATCTTCTAATTTGTAAATATGGGTATTACTTACTGTTATTATATTATTACTATGAATACTAGCCTGTTCTCATGAACCATTTGTAATGTACGTTGAGCTACAAAAAGCAATGCACTATAATTTATACGTATTCCACGTATTTCTTACACTATCACACAAACCCGTTCATGAGAATGCTTTGATGGATATATAGGTGTAGATTGTTATAGTTTATTGGCTGCTATGTTATTGTTTGATATTGCAGCCAGCAAATTATGTTGTAATGTGTTTGTAATAACGGAGCACTTCTAAAATAATTAGGAGGTACAACAATGTAGTTATGGGGGAGAACAAGAGGCATGAAATTACCCAGTAATTGTAAACATCTAAAAAATTGTGTCAATGTAATAACTTTATACTTCCCCCACAAATACATAAATTGTTCTTGTTCTGCTTTACTTCACACTATATTATTATTGTACCCCACATAATTTAAGTTTATTAAGGCTGCTTCATACACAGCAACTGTTTTGCAATTGCAATTGCATCTACCATACCATATTGAATGGTCTATGAACTGGCATCAGGCAGAAAAAAAATAATAATGAGGCCTGTCTCTTGTTGCTGTCGAGAGCTAAACTCATCCAATCATGCAGCAGCAATGCAGTCATCATTTTATTAAACCTTGCTATAAACCAAACAATTTGTATTGAATCACTGCTTTTCTAGAGGCTTGAAATGTGATTGTTAAACACCCTCAAACACACAGAAACACACACACATGCATAAACAACACATCCTGCATGTGCATGCAACAAAAACACCCCATTTACGACAGTACCTTCATTACCGCTTTGCAATACACAATTCATCCCATTAATGTTGTTTTGCCATATTTTCTCAATGTTCCTTTCATGTTTTTGGGCATTGTCTGAAATGCTCTGATGACAATATGAAACATGTTTCAAAGAGCAATTTTCTGAAAGTATGTATTTATATTGGATTCAATTATCAAATTTATGTGGATAATATGTTAGGGTAATTTTCTTTTCAAAATTCATGTTGTCAATTATTTACACTGTTTTTCCTCATAGAATTGTAATAAGGTAATACGCCCGTGCAGTTCTAATGCAATGTAAAAATGTATCCTAATTCCTAGTATCAGCCTATGCAAAGGGGACGCAAAACCTCAAGCTGATACCACTTGGTCAATACTGTCAAAGTGTTTGATTCTACCCTGCGATAGCCTTCATCCTAATTAGTTTCCTATCTGCTACATTGCCTTTTAGATGCCAGGTCAAAATCATTGATGCTTGCTAAGTCAATGACTATCTAGTGAATTCCCTTTCTCGTAAAATAGCTCCCTTTTGCTGCTGGAAGAGTGAAGAGGCCACTCATCACAATTGTGAAGCCGCTTTTTGCAGGGTGGCTGTGTAGGTGGTAGCTGCTATGACTTTTACCGAGCTGAAAATAAACCTGCTCATTTAGAGTATAGCAATTAGTGTCATTTTCTTGGCATTGCAATTATGCCTCCTTTCTCTCTACACTTACGATTGCAAAATGTTGTAAAATCCTTCCTAAAGGTGCACTCTGTTTGATTTGGCCCCCTTCTGAGATATGGCAATAAATAGTTATTATTAAAAAAATGGAAATATGGTGAATGATTCAAAAGAAATTTATTGTAAATTGCTATTTCCTAAACATAAAAAGGCACCCTTGTGGCCAAAAACGGTTGTGCTCTCAGTGGTAAACTATTATCTTCATAAAACAACTACAAGAGTAAAAGATTTGCAAATTAAAGAAAGTGTTTGTAACGATGATTGTAAATCACATCAACCTTTCAGGCAGTGTGCATCTGATTAATTTCTTTATATTTAAATAAAGAAAAAAAAAGACAACAATTTGTTGTGCCAAGATGCTGAACCTCCTGACTTGACTTCTAAACAAGTACAACAGGGACCACTCAGTGATTTATTTGACTGTTGCATGCAATAACCTGTATCACTGGAAAATCAGAACAAATTTTACCACTGACAAGGGACTTCTCACCGTGGATATGCTGTCAGAAAAAGATGAGGACAAAAGAAATATTGAAGACCATCCAGGAAGCCTCAAGTCCCATTGAAAGAAAGGAAGACGGATATAATGGGCTGAATTAAAGTCACTATTGCACCATCCACAAAGACAAAAAACCCTCTGGGTACAAATTCCACATATGCATCAATGTTATTGATAGAGTTGGACATAAAGGTTATTGTAGCGATGATTTCAGCCATTACCTACTCAAATCAGACCATAAGGGTAAAAATGGTGGAGCATTCGCCCACTGGAAGGAGATGAGAGGGTAGGGAGGTTGGTAACAAGCCTCCATCTACCTCATTAAGTTGTAGGGAAGCTCCAACCTAACAACCAGTCTTGTCTCTGGTGAGCCCAAATACTTCATATACAAGTACACATACCACACACACACACACACACACACACACAAACACACACACACACACACACAAACACACACACACACACACACACACATACAGACACACACATACACACACCACTGGCTGATTTTCCATTACAAGCCAAATAACACACAGACACACACATAGGAAAGGATGCACACAAACATCCACACATTGACCCTGCATAACCTGACACATGTTGCCTTCTCAACAAATGTCAGAGATGATCTGGTAAATCCATTGCTACTGTAGGCCCCCACTGGACCTCTGCAACAACTGTGTTGTTGAAAAATCAACACATTATGTTGTTGATAAAAAATAATAGTGAGGTAAAAACTGGGTTTTTCCTGTTTGGTCCATGTCTGAGCTCACTGCACAGTCATCTCAGGCAGTTTATAATCCTGCATATCCCCATACTGAGCTGGATGGTGCTGTTGGCTATGGTGCGACCAGCGATGAAGTGGACCAGGTAGATCTTTTGCATTGGTGATACCTGTGCCTGGATCTTTCTGTTATCACATTCTCCCTCTTCTGAGTTTGGTCCAGAGATACAGTTAGTTTTGACTCATTTCCTACTAAATTGTGAGCACGCCGCAGCATTATCTGAGAAATAAGAGATTATCTGACACACGACCAAACTTCCCAGCCTTCAGTCCCTGTAAACTCTAAGTGAAAATGTTGCGTTATTTGGTTTCTTTTCTTGACCTTTAAGAAAAATGTGGCCAGCTGAGATATTTAAAGCAAAACTGTCTGCTTAAATTACATAATTGTGGCTGTACAGGGCTTCATTTAAATGAAAAGGAAGGGAAGTATGACCCAAATTAATATCAGTTGTTAGAGAATTATTAAAAATAGCAGCCCGCAATATCCTCCTTTCCATGAAAGTACAAACATTCTCATCAGTACCAGCATCTGTATCACTACATTACACATGCAAATGCAGGTGCCTGTTATAGCATGCTACAAGCTATTAAGACTTGTGAAAACATGTCAGTCCTTTTCTATGTGAAAATGGGATTTCAGGATGGAACTTGTTAAATCATATTTTGAGCAACTGCTTCCACCAGTTCTGCAAGAAGAAAACCAAAAGACCACAGTAGGACGAGATGCAACAAGTGAGTCCGCGGGTTACATGGTCAGATGGATTGCTAGTGACAACAGAAACCAGAATGTTGTCTTGTGGTTATCACTTTTACCAGGTATTTGAAAGAAATAATTGTTCTTGTTGCATCCACAGTTTCTCAGGCAAGAAATAATCAATTGCTGTTTTTGAGTGGTTGATCGCATGTAAAGTATTGTAAGCAATTTATGCTGCCAGTTAAATTGCAAGGTACTTTTAAAAAGTAGTGGTTTTGCAGGGTCTATTATGTAGGAGCTTTCTCTAAAATGTTCAAGTGATTGAATAGAATAGAATAGAATGCCTTTATTGTCATTATACACAAGTACACGGTACTTGTGCAACAGTTAAAGCAATCCTTTGCAGCGTTGACACAAAAAAAAATAAGAATATAACAGTTAAAATATCAAAAATTAAAGTCAAAGAATATAAGTGTAGTGACTGTCGAGTATACTAATAAATCAGCTTGAATAAACATAGATAAGTGTTACACATCAATAAATAATATTGCACAGTGATGGAATGAAATGATTAAGTACTAATATTAAGTAAATAAGTATTGCACAGTAATGGAAGGTTAATGTATTAAATATTGCACTGTATGAAATGAAATTGCACAGATTCCAGTGTCCTATGAGGTATTACATAACAGTAACAGTATAACAATAATATTGCACAGTCGGACGGAATGAAGAAGACAGTCCGGGGGCGGGGCGGGGGGGGCTGTGGAGTGGAGTGGTATTGAATAAGATATTTGTAGTTGTGTTAAATTGCTGAATGAGATTGGCCCTAATACCCTTAACTAGACGGTTTTTCACCTGTCCATCGCACATTATGCGGATACAGACCTACGGTATATATAAAAAAACTGTAGCAGTGTAAAGAGTCCACAACTGAGTATTACAACATATCCTTTGCGAACGATTCCAGACCCAGAGCAACATGAGCATCCCACTGGAGTCATGTTACTGGCCACCTTAGAGGGTTAGAAGGTTAGAGACATTTTGCTAAGGTTATATTTGCTCAATTTAAATCCAGCTCTGTGTCATATGTGGGCAGTGTGTTTAAACGGCAGCAGTGCATGGTGCACCGAGCAGACAAGGTCCGCCGAGATCCGCAAGATTACTCAAAACTCATCATGGAGGTCTGCTGAGATCTGTTGCATCTCTGTGCAGTTGAGAATAATCGGCAAAGAATCCTCTTAAGTCCAGTATTCCCAGCGTTTTTTGTGTTCAATTTTTATTGACATGATTACATAGGGGGTGGGTGGAGTTAATAGAAAAATGCCCATAAATTAATCAGTACAAAATTGGCAAGCACCACAAACAGACTAAAAATATAAGACATACTGTAAGAACATTTGTATTGCAACTACTTATTTTGCGGCTTCTTGAGGAACTCATCAAGCAGGGGCAGGGCTAGAAGGGAGGCAAAGGCTGGCACCGCCCCCCCCTGAAATATGATTGCCCTTCCAGGTGCCCCTCAAGTGAAATTAAATAATGAATGTGTTGTTTTATTTTGTGGAATTACATTGTGTTGTTCCATCCTATCCAATATTCTCTATATTTCTAATTAGAATATCTTGGCTGTATTCTCATAAAACGGATCCTGTAATTGTCCCTGATGTCAAGATGCTTGGTGCTTGATGAATTCCTTTACCAGCAGTGTAAATAATTTTGTACACACTATTGTATTATACATAATAGTATGCCAACATTATGAGCACAGCATTATAATGAACATGAAATAAAGTATTACTCGCTTGTTTCATCTATTAAAAACCATGCTGCCGAATTTTTCAAAGCTGAGGTGTCTGCAGGCTTTGCTATTTTCAGAGATTAGCAGTTGCTGATAAAGTATTCGGACAATAATGTATCAAAGCTAAGACCAAAAGGTCATACAGACTGGAGGATACATGCTTGCTATGTTCACCAAACAAAAGACTCCCAGACTCTTGAGGAAAATGTCAAGGAAGCTGCCACTGAAAGGCTGTTTAGTACAACCCCAGCTTTCATTTGGCACTTGACACAAGTGGTTGAAAAAAAAATGGGTTAGTTAAGTTAAGTTAGTTTAAGTAGGTAAGACCTTGTGAGTAAAGAATTCTTTTCACACCTTAAGGGTCAGGCACCATCCGCTGGAGTTGGAGTGATCTGGAACTACTGCTACTAATTAAAGGTTTACAAGGAGACACTTGAACGGACCACATATTCCCATTTCAGGATATTCACACCAAACACTCTACACATCAAGATAATTGGTATTTCTCCAAGGAAAGCCTGTTCTTTGTTTCTTCTTTTGCTATTAATCCTCATTACTTCAGCCTTTGTTCTAATAGTCACCCTGTCAATCGCTGCACATTGTCTGTCACCCCATTGGTCCAAAGCCCCTTGTGGGAGTGTAAGTAGTTTTTAAGCTATAGTATTTTATCAAGCTCTACAGGAGCCACAACCAATTAGGATAGTCTGTGTCCAATGACATTTATTGTGTGTCTGAATGGAATGTGCATGTGCATTCATGCACACATATGTGGTTTTACAATAGGGTGCCTGATATCCACTGACAATACAGCCTAACTGTAGCTAAAGTATTTTCACACCTCTCAGGGGATATATTGTGTTTGTGTCTAGCTCCCTAGTGAGATAGAGAGTCATGGAAAGGTTCCCTGTTTTTTTCAGCACATCAAGTTTTGACTGCCTGTTGCTCATCCTTCAAGATACCAAGATCAATGGGAGGTTTTTTAAATTAAAACTTGCCTATGTGATGATGCATCTGGCTAGCAGAGAGTTAGATGTTGTACATGTATAGGTACAGAGCATGTGTGTGTATTTCCAGTCTGTGTGTAATTTGTTTAATAACAACAGAGAGAAAATATTGTAATTTTATAATAATAGTAATGGATACTTTATTAATCCCTTTAATAATCTCTTTATTAAAGGGATTAATAAAGTATCCATTACTATTATTATCATATTATATCATGTTCAAACATTCTTTTGGTCTGCTTTTAATGACGAGACAGTCACTTTAGCAACTTTGTGTATTTGCATATATAATGTGTGATGAATTTTCAAATGTGTTAGTGATATTCAAATTGTACTGTAAAGGCAAATAATACAGAGTTTGTACACCTCAAATGAATGCTTAATGAGGGAGAAAAAATTGAGGAAAAGAAAATAGTGGGTGCTGTCTTCCTTTATTTTAAAGCAGCGTTTAATATCATTGATGATTAGTTATTAATGAAAAAAAGAGAATGTTATGGCTCGGCTCAATTATTTAACTAACAGGTTTTATTGAAAACGGTTGGCCCACATTTGTTCCTTTGTTTGATCGGTAATTAACACATTGGTGTAGATGCGCTCAATTAACAACATGTTGTCCAAGAGTTGAAATTTAAAGTTGGATATGACAATCCGTTTAATTTAAATAAAAAAACAGAACTAATCAAACAAGATAATAGTTATTCTTTTTGTCTTACCACGTAATGATAACACTTACTCACAATACACCTAACCACGTTTTCACCATACACATAACCACAGTCAAAAAACGGTGACCTTGCTGTGTGCAACACAGCTGAACCAATTAGGCCACATTTAAGTAAACTTTTTGCCACCCCCAGCGTCACACGCCAATCAGTTGTTAAAACTGTTAGTTGTCTTGAGCCGGTGCTGTACACCATTTTCACAAATGTAGCTCAGCGTAAATTCTTTCAGGAAGACCTAACATTTAATCGACAATTCAGCTGTTATCCAAATAAATGTATATTTTATCATGCTGTGTATAACTGTTGCATATCTGCAACTAGTCTCTCCTGATTGAAATGTATCTCAGTGTAAATCCTTTCAGGAAGACCTCAATGCTCTAACTAACTCGAAACAGCTTTTGGAGGGGTTCACTTTCCTGCTAAACCAATCAGAATCGTACACAAATTGCAAGGGCCAATCACAAAATCACAACCCTGCTTTAAATAATCTGTTTCTCCAGACATGTACTCCCGCTGACCGGTCCGGAGCTTCCTTCGGTCTGGTCTTCGGGCTCCTTCGTCGCCACCGCCGGTGTCTAGATTCCATCAGGGGGTCTGATGGTTCTCTACCTCTATACGTATATACAAAATATTCATATAGCGATGGGGTCTAATTGCATATGTGCAAACATGTCTCTCCTGATTGAATTGACAGATGAATAAATGTATGCGGATTATTCAACTTTATATATTTTGACATTCACAGCCAATTAGTTAAGTACTGTTTTTTAGAATTGTGATTAGTGGTTGAATGTAGGCCAGCCATTAGGAATTATTTACAAATTGGGCCCCTCATACACACCCACTCTACCACCCACCCTTAGCTCTCATACAAACACGGGCAATGATTAAATAAGCTCTTGGCCATTAACCTTGTTGTGACAGATATAGAGTCTCTAACTATCATTCCCTAATCCAGCGTTATGCAGTAAACCCATCCAGGCCATGTTTTGCATACTGTACATGTAGTCAATATGTTTATAAAGCACAAACATTTCAGCCAGTTATTTCAAAAAACATAGAATATTGTTCTACTTGATTCCAGGTTTAACCATGGACCTTAGCAAGCAGCCCCCATCCCTGAGTTTGTTTACCAAAAATACTGGATGAAAACTAACTGTTTTCATGTATTTTGATTGCTGTTTTTAACAATAGAGTGAAATGGACCTTTTATGATTTGTAACGTGTTAGGGACACTGGAGTGTAATGGACTATTTCAAATTGTCTGATTATTGAATTGCCAGAAGCTTGTTTTGTCTGTGTGTGTTTAAATCTTGTCTTGTTTATTCTGTAACTCATTGCAACAAAATACTGAGGCCACACACGCATTTAGTGTTTCACTAAACATAATGCACCATATTGTTTACATACGGTACATATGTATCAATATATATCATGGACACACCATTAATGCACAGCAAGACCAACCTGCCGACATTACCTTCTCAGCATTTAACTGTAACCTTGGAGCTCATTCAGATCCTGATGGATCTTCCAGTGGCTTTAACACCTAATTGGCTCCTCCATTCTTTCAGTGATGGTGCTGGTCCCAAGAGTGTTGACATGTTTGACATGCTGAGAAGTGGGTTTTAGAAAAGAGAGAATGTAGGCCAGTTGGATACATTCACAGCGATCCAATACAATTAAATGATTTACTGTTAAAACATGGGGGTGCTGAGCCACATGCCTGCTGCACACATTCTGTAAGACATACAGGAGGAGCTGCAATATACAAGAATTGAGATATACAAGAGATATACAAGAATTCCACCGCTTGTTAGAGGAGTCTATGTTTACACTGCCATTTTGACTTTCCAGTTAGTGCTTTAGGATCTGCTGAAAAGGTAAACTATTTAATCTTAGCTCACTTATGTTTCAGACAGAACCAAATGCAAAGGTCACGGAAGCTCTCGTGTCCATTCCTTTGCCTTTTTTGTTTATTCTGGTCCAAACAGTGTTCCCTCTTTTCACTCTTATTTCTCTCTTCTGCTCATTGACATGACCTCAGGTAACATCTACCGTTATTTAACATTCTGGGTCTGCTGGAACTGGAAGAGCTGTGTTTTCTATGCTTGATGCATGATTAGAAGGTGTTTTGCGGACCTTGACGGTTCTATGGTTTCACTTTTCTGAAATCATCACAAATGATCTTCTAAGCATCAAAGTAATCGAGACATTCATTTATAAGTATTCACTTGCATTAAGGCGTGTAGAACTTAATTATACTTAACTTTCAGAGTTTACCCTCCCCCCAAAAAATATATAATGCATCATTGTTTCCTCTAAAGAGAACAAAATTAAATTACATTGTTTAATGTTTTGTATCGTGTAAAACCAAAGTTAATGGTTCAATTTGAAACAATTTGGTATTTGAATCTAAGGGTTTCACTCCAGTCCAGCACATTTGGAGAATAGCTTTCTTCTGAAGAGCATCTGAGGTTGACGTTGTAATTTCACTGACTGGATTTGGGCACAAGAATCCCTATAACAACCAACATTTTTTGGGTTTGTAACTGTAGTGCAGCATGGCGTTTGCTTTTTGTTGAATACATGTCATCAATCTTAGGAGCAGTGTGATGAATTTAAACCAGGGGTGTCAAACAAATTTTAGTTCAAGAACCACATACCCCTAATTTGATCTCAATTGGGCCAGACCAGTAAACCAATGCAGAAAGATCTGAAACTTTGGAAAGATTCTCTGCCAAAGATTTTCAGCTTGATGTTGGCAAATGCAAGTTGCTTTTGCTGTGCGTTTTAAGGCCGTTGTATGTTACGGACCCGGGAGAGAGAGGTAATAGTCTGGTAAAAAACTCAGAATTTAAAAGATTAAAGTAAAAGTAAATTTTGAATTAGAATTAATTTCTGCTCTGCCATTTTCACACTTTGCAAAGTCATCTTGTGGGCCTGGTTGGATCCTTCGGCGGGCCGGTTCTGGGCCACGGGCCATGCGTTTGACACCCCTGATTTAAACGTTATTATTGACTGACCAGCTGTATTGAGTGATTTGGCTTTAAACCTCCTAACAATTTTGCTAATAATGTGCCTTATCTACTTAAAGACTGTCAACCACCTTGATGTAAATATCATCATGCATGCCAATCTCTCACAATGTAAAGCAGTAGCAGAGTCTTTCTTCAATTAATCCCAATAAATCGTGTTAAGAAAAAATATATTTGTTTTTAAATTGACAGTTATCTGGAAGCATCCAGGGGATTCAATTCAATACAACTGTCTGTGTCAAACAGCTAGACTTCACAAGCACTGCAGTTTCCCTCACAATGAGGTGTGACAGAGAAGAGACAGGAAGATGTAGACTCCATATGGATGAACAATGTGTCACTGTCACTGAAAAGACGGAATAGACACAACATCCAGTCTCAGCAGATATCTTGGTATTTAACTAAAGATGCTTTCCCTTGGGATGAGCTGTTCACCTTCCTCTATCAAGAAGGATTAAAATTGTTATCTCTGTCTAAGTGGAGTTGACATAACCAACTTTCCCCTGTCCAATAAAACCTGGCAGTGTCCTTTTGATTGACAGTTCCAATTTGGAGACCAGATGTTATGACCATGGTTCAGCTCTCCAAAGATCCACACCTGTCGACTTACAGCACAGCTGCTGACCACATATCATAGCAGTGTTTATATTTTCTACCTGAGTTATCAGTTTTTTATGAAGGAGTTGGTCATATTTGGTCATATCTAGTTTCCTTCGTTTTCCTTTTTTTCCCTGTCATTGCTGACTAATTGAAACGTGACTAAAGCTGGATGTCAATATCAGCATTGTCATGATCATCATTTGCTGCCAAAACATGTCACTGTATTTGGGAAATGGCAAACTAAGCACAATGATCCAAACGAAAAACACACTAAAATACTGTGTGGAGGGAACGATTACATATTTCAACAGAAAAGAACTGTGCAGCATTATCAGGCTATAGACAAGCAATTCAAATACATAAATCATAAAAAGGTCACTGTACACTCAGTATCACAGCCACACTGTTAGCCCACACACGTTTAACAGGAGAGTTGCACATGCCCCCCCCGTTCTTCCCCCCTCATTAATTTCGCCTGCTGTTAACTTGTGAAGGCTTCTCAGCGAGGGCTGATGGGATATAGGACGGGTTGAGCAGCCAGATCAGCAGTCACCTGCCCTGCACGGAACGTTGTGTCGAGGACACGCTGCTTCTGAAGATCCCAGCACTAATTACAAACTGGAACGCACAAACGGATCTGAAATCAGCGCTCCGTGGGTTGAAAAGGACAGATTGACATAGGGACACTGCCACATTTGAAGAAATAAATTACAGCTTTTAGAGCACTTTTTCTAGGATGGAGTACAGCGGAGAGCAAATGTTTGCAGTTTCACTTAAAGCCAATCCGGATCAATACTGTAAACAACCGACCTGCTGTACAAATAAATCATTCCTAACATGTAAAGATGTGTGTTTGTGTGTCACACATACGCCTGCAATGTTAGAACAATGAGTGAGTGTGAGCGCGTATACGCACGCGTTTACGCGCTCACACTCACTCACACTCACACTCACTCATTCAGAAATGGACTCAAAGTGTTCGTTTGAAAATAAACAAATAATGAGCGTTGAGGTGAAGCGAAAAATTGTCTGACAACAGCAAATTCACCTTGAAAGTTAACATTTAACACAGCCAATAAATCACTTTGCATCCCCCGAAGCTCTCGTTAATTAGGCTTGACAGGACTACTGATCTCTGCTGGATAAAAACACGAATAGGGCGTATTTAGTGCTAGACTGACAGAAGCTATAGATTATCTTGTGTTTTTGACAAGTTCGGTACAAATCACACAATGAAAATAATTGCCTTACCTTCACGCCATAAGTTTAACTGAATCTTTGTTTTTACAGGCACCGGCTGTTAAATCCAAGAGCATCCACAGTTAGCTCGCATCCTTCATTTGCTTTGCACATTGTTTACTCTTTATAATTTAACCGAGTCAGTGCAGCGCCTTGGGTGCGAGGCATTGGCTGTTAGGAAAAACTGCACTGGTGAGAGCCACAAAATACATATTATTAAAAAAAAAAAAAAAAAACGAAAAAAAACTGCTTTAAATCATTAACTGTTTCCCGTTTGTTTCTTGAAACGCCGAGGACTGATTTTATTCGGTTTCGGTCTTCGGAGAAGAGAAGCAGAGGTTGAAACTGTACGATGTCCGTCTGGTGTCCAAGAGCTTTACGCACGGAGTTACCTTCGGTACTGACGGAGGCAGGATACGCGGCGACTGTGAACAAGTCTGCAAAATCAAGGCGGGGTTACATCTGTTCACAACCTGAGGGTACGTATATTTCCTTTACTGTCACCAGGATGGGGGAGCTCGGATGTTAGTTTGTCTTATATTTTCCGAACTGCAGTCTTCACTTTGCCCCACGAGCTGCGTGTTTTAGTAATTAGTAAGCAATGTTAAAAATGTACACATGTGAATGTAAAGTATTTCTGATGGCAGAGTGGACGAGATTCGAAAGAGAAATAGTTTGCTGATGACGACCACACATATTTAATGTGATAGACTTGCATTAGTGCAAGTGGAGGAAAATGGTAATGGGGGTGGAAGTAAAGAAATAAATGGACTGTGGTTAACACTGCATTTGGACTCATATACTTAAAGACTAATTAACACAAATCTGTCTGAACGTTTGTCAATAATAATAAATTATTATTATTATTATTATTATTATTATTATTATTATTATTATTATTATTATGTATTAAATCATGTATTTTATCCATTAATTCCCCCCCGTCGTTATTTAATAACTGACACCTTAGAACTCTGCTGGCCTTCATTCTTGCTGCCATGTATAAACAGGAGCCAGTTTACACCTGGACTGTTTTGCAAATATTGAACTAGCTGAAAAGATAGAAAAAAAATTCTGTGCCCTGAGGATAACCATTGAGAAACAATGTAACACAAATTCCTCATCCAATCCTTGAGATTTATTTCGACATGTAGATTTGAGATGCATCCAGCACAAACTGCCCCAGTCTGTGCATATAAGGGTAATTACAAACCAGGAGTTTGATTACCAACTTAGGACCCCCTTCTGACCTTATGCCTTACAGTTTGAGTACAAAAATGATTTTCCTCGACTACACAACAGGTGTTGGGAACAGATACAAGAACATGTGATAAATAATTTTTTTTTGTATGAAGCGTGTCATAAATAGCACAAAAACATTTGCAAGTGGTGTGCACATTTCTCATGTTGTAGCTTTGGGGTTTTCTCTTTTGGGTTTGTTGTGTCTGCATCCTCCTGGAAAGCAGTCTGGTTATACTGATGATCCTCATTCCACATCACATTATTTTAGAGCAAGAGTTATTTGTGTCACAACTGTAATATTCTAGAATGTAAGTCATTATTTTCAAGGAACTCATGGATGGTTTTAAGATATCAATTCCTGGCAGTGTGATCAACATATGTTAAAAATTGTCCGGTGGTTTTCCATTGCCTCTCTGTGCACCTTCACACAGGTGAGACTTAAATAAGGATTTTTGTCAATGCACAACCTGGCCAATATGTAGTAACACAACACAGTGTATAATCAATCCAATCATTACCGGAACACAAACAGAGGGGTCACTCGGGGCCTCACAGTGAGATAAGCCGGCCAGTTGTTGTTTTTTACAGTATCCAGAGAGAGATCAAAGGCTGAAGGCCCTGTATGAAAAACATTGCTGATGATATTAATGTATCCAGGATTACCAATTGAAATCTAAAGTAAGTACATTAACTCAAGTATTGAACTTAAGAAGGCACTTTATTTGAGAATGTGAGGGTATTTACGTACATCTTCTCTACTTCATATCAAAGGGAAAAAGGGCAGTTTTTACTTCACTCCAGTAATATGATGGCTGTCATTACTTTGTAGATAACAATGTAACATTCAATAGAACATTTATTAGATTTGACTAACTAACAGCATACTTCAGTAATATTTGGTGTCTCTTAGAATACCTGCTGCCTTAAAACACTGTCTACACAAGTATTTCAAGATTATTACTTAAACATGAGTAGATTTTAATACTTCCCTGCTTTGACATTCAAATTTAGAATGCAAAACTGTGATACCACTTGGAATATGGTATTACCGTTGGGATATTGCTACTTTCAGCTAAGTAAGTACACAATCTTAAAACGTCTTTTTCCACAGATTACAGGTTACATTTTTGATGCATTTTGGGGATAAATAGAAAAACAAGATGTAACATAACGGCATACAAAGGTAAATGAATGTTTAAAGATAATCTGTAATATCAACTAAATAAAAAATAAAAGATATTTGTTGGTGGGGTATATCAGATGAGAAGTTGAAACATGTTTTCATCCATTCAGATTCAGATTGGAGTGCCTTTATTTTCATCATACACATGTGCAACACCTTTGCGAAAAGATTGAAGCAACCCCTTTCCAGTGTCAACAAGATATAAGATACATAAGAGGTGCATAACATGGAAGTATAAAATAGAAGTAGTGCAAAAGAAAAAAAAGGGTTGGGGGGGCGAGGTGCACAGTTCCTGAGACGACGATATACACATATAAATACTAAGAAAGGGATTAAACATTATTATTAAATATTAAATATTGCACAGTAATGAAATTAAATGATTAAATATTAAAAATTGCACAGTAATGAAATTGCACAGAATTTACCAGTTGTCAATGTAATAAATATTTAAATATTGTACCGCAAGGAAATTACACCGGATTACAGTTGGATTCCAGCTGGATGCAACGTATCTGGAGATGTTCTCCAAGGCTCTTAAAAAGCATTTTTGCATATATACAGTAGGAAACAAGTAATTGAAGAAAGAGTACGAAACACAGGCTGAGAGAATATAAGTAAAAATATAAATTAAAAACACCCACAATCCTCACAATAGTTGAAATATCACAGATTAGTGACACAACCTGAGTGTGGGATTTTCCTATGTGGGAAGCTCCCCTCACAAGTCTTTTCTCACTTTGTGCTCTTGTGGTGCCATCTGTTCTCAAGCAGATAGCCAAATCACATTTTACATGTTCTCACTGATTCATACATGAACATACACACTTACAGGCATACGCCCATATAGTACACATGCAAACAAGCACAGTCCCTATGCTTTTTGTGTATTGCACAAACACATCTAACTGCTGACTGCCACGAGGCAACTTTGCAGCCTGGTGCTGCCTGATATGGCCTCTATTAACTTGAGTTGATGAGTGTATGTTGGCAGAATGCTAAATAAATCCCAACAATGTAGGTGATGGTTCTCAGTTTATGCTATTTTACACACCGGATTCACCCTTGTGTCATGCTAATGAAACCTTTCAGATCCCCGGTATTGTGTGTAATCTTAATGTCAGGTGCTGAGTTCACTTCAAGAATTGCAACTCATGTTGAACAAGACCTGGAGAGACAGAGTGTAGACTTCATTTTCTTCATTCTCTCAGCCTGGCCAAGGCAGAGTGACCACCAGTGAGCATTTGCCAACTTGAGGTAAGCCGGGGAAAGGCACAGACCCGGCCGGAAAGGGGACACTACTGTGACATACAGCGCTCTCACTCCCTCTTTTTCTCACATGAACATGTACAGCACACACACATACTCTAAGCATCATTGGTCCTGAAAGTAAATCATATTTAATAGAGCACCAGTCATCGCTTTAAAGTTCACCTCATCCTATAAAGAGTTTATGATGTTACCACTGCTTAGTACCGAATAAGCATGTGTGACATCCTTGCTTGACACTGAGGCTCGTTCCCTAGTTGGCACTCGCTCTATGACATACAATGAGACGGAGAGACAAAGATGAAGAGAGTTTTGGCATGGCTGCCAGTATGGAAGAAGATGGTGACAGCAGAGGCACGACAGAGAGGAGTTAAAGAAGAGATGACAAAGAGAGAGAGAGAGTTGAAGACCCGGAAGAGATATCTGGATATTAGAGATATCTCTCCAGGGAGAGTGGGAAAAGACAAGCTTTTTTATTGTATGCACATTCCCACAAAAAGCCAAAACCAACAATGAATTGATTCTATTGACAAGTGCCAAAGCCTGATGAAGCTTATTCCTCTGTGCCATAGAGCTCCATTGTTGTCCAAAACACACCAGTGAGCCACATTGTTGCACTGGGTAACATATTCCTTTATTACCATGAACATGGGCACTGTAGTTTACTGTATTTGAGTCTGTTCCACTAACTAGAGCAAAGAATGTCTATTAATCCACATCTTAAAATAGTCCACAATAAAAGCACAGCAAAATCATGTGCTAAAAACTACGTTGTCCAGATGCTTTAGAAAAGTATGCTGCCTTTATTAGCCATGCTAGTGGCGTGGCTCTAAGGATGGCAATGTCAGTTAGTCCACAACTTTGGGCCGAACTGAATATTGAATGAATTGGTTATGAAATTTGGTGCATGGTTCCCAGAGGATCATTTCTAATGATTTTGGTGATCCTCTGAATTTTTCATTTAATACCACAAACAAGCAAAACATTTTGCTTATCCAGTGTATCTGGATTGGGGCAACATCTGCTACAGACATTTAGTTCCCATCCAATGACTTTTCCTCCGAGGCCACTAGCAGGTTGACATTTTTGTTTCATAGTAGAATGTGTAGGCGAGTCATGGAAAATTGTCATAAAATTTGGTACAGACATTCATCATCCCCACAGGACTAACTACAAAACAATCCTCTGAAGTCTTATCTTGCACCATCATCATGTCAACATCTTAATGTGTCCAACATGTAGATTTTTGACCTAATACTTCCAAAACTAAAAATATTCCCATCCGCCTCAGCTGTACTTTGTGTTTTAGCACGCTCATTTGCAATCATTATACTTGCTAAACATCAGCATGTTAACATTGTTATGATGAGCATGTTAGCATGGGGACATTAGCATAAAACATTGCTGTGCCTAAGCGCAGCCTCACAGAGCCATTGGTATTGCTGTAGAGTTAGTCTTGTTTGAAAATTATATTTGTATATCATTTATTTTCAAAGATGTATGTCTTAAGAAAGATCAAATGGGGTTTGGATTGAGTGCCACAGACAGAGAAGAGAAGTTGTAAAGTATTGAGAGGCAGACTAACAAGCTGTTAGTTTGGTTTCTTTGTAAGAATTTGTTATGAAAGATTCTAAATTATACGAAAAATGTAGAATAACACCAGCCTTATCCTTTGACAAGAACATGGTGTAAAACTGCTGCTTATTCTCACTTGTTTCTTTCACTATAGGGCTATGCTACAGCTGGATAACTTACCACTATTTTACTCCCGTGGTAGAAGCTGCCTGAAAAGAAAATAAACAGCTATACTACGTGTGGTTTCCAGAGAGAATTACAAAGAAGGAGGGAAGGGATAATGACAGAATATAAAAATAAAATCAAATTAAAACATAAAATGATGATAGCCACTTTAAAGGAATTTAAATGATAAATTACAAATGCATTTGTGATTAAAAAAAACCCAGAAAATTTAGGGCAAACCTGCTTAACCCAGATATACAGTTTGTGTTAGAGATGATTAGACTGAACTGTAAAATGGTGACGATAAAGTGAATCTAGATCTAGATCTAAAATCTAGATTAATTAGGAGAAAAAGCACTGCCCACCCGGAGATTGACTGGGAAGCAGCTTAACATATCTCCTTTAACAGATACTGATTTAGCTTGCACGCTCATGCAAAGTAATTAAAGGAATATATATAGGAAAGATGTCAACACAAGGAAGAAACTGCTGTCTGCTGGCATAATTTAAGTTTTTTAATAAGCCTGTTTCATTGTACTTTCATGTGCAATGCGTGAATGAATTTGCTCATTAGAGTTGAATTGAGCTTTCAGTGTTCATGGCAACTTTCCATTAATTTCATTGTAACATTTTATCAGATGTTAGGGTAGAGGGAAGTAAAAAGAAGAGAGAGACAAATCTGTCCTGAATAAAATAGAAGGGTAGAGGTAGGAGGAGCTGTAAGGTAAATAATTGATGATACTAATGAATAAATTATGGTTCCATCTTCATCGCTTTATTTTGACCAGGCCCGGATTATTTCTCAATTAGAAGAGAAGTGGATGCTGATTGTCAGAACGGGGAGACTTAGGAGAGTTAAAGGAGACTTCCGGTCGATTTCAACACGTAGATCTGTTGTTTGTCAATTTGGAGTGCTGTCAGTAGAGAGAAAAACAAGAACAATTGGTGCTGCCTACACCGTGTTATCCTCCTGCTACAGTTTGCACCCAGGACGCTGAAACGGTGCATTTTAAACAAGCTTTTAGGCTCTTAACATGTTGAAAAGGCTATTACAAATGCCTACCCATGTTCAGTGATTCCTTCCAAGGGAACACAGTGAATCTGAGTGCTGTAGATGTGACAGAAAGACATAAAAGTTGAGCTAATTCAGCTGTGTTTAGTTTGGGTATTGAGATGGCAGTAAGACAAATACTATGGGACCATCTACAAACTACAACACAGAAAAGAGATACAACAAAAATTTTAATTAGTTCAATGATTAAATAAGGTTGTGTCTCCAAACGTAGCTCCATTGGAACTTTCCTGCTAGTTGTACTACAGCACTTACTTTAAAAAAATAAGCACATGACTATTTTTATATCTCTTTTCTATGTTACAGTTTGTAGACCGCTCCGAAGCACTCGTCTTACAAGTCTCAACACTGGAACCAAACAGAGAAACAGATTTTGTAATTTTTGTTTTTCTCGCTACTGGCAGCACTCGACATTTCCAAACAACAGAGCCACATGTTGAAATGGTTCAGAGTTCTCCTTTAAGGCGGAGAGAACTGAAAATAGTCTGGTAATTGTGAGGGTCAAGGTCACTCGTTGCTGCCAAGCTGCGCAGCATGGGGGCAGCGTGATGGGGCACGGTGGCGTTTCCATTGCATTCTCAAACAAGTTTGTTATTCTTATGGTCACTCACGACTGAATATAAAGAGTGTTTGTGTAAAATTCATTTGTTAAGATGTTTTCATGTATCCTGTTCCCTCTGTTTTGGAAGTGATTGCAGACACTTGCAGAAGCTTTTCCACGATTGTTTAAATGATTGCACACAATGTAGAGGAATAATGGAAAAGTAGATTAAATCTAAAATCAATTCTTGTTGTTGCCTTGGTTTGTGCTTGCCTCCTGTGGACATTGTATTTTAATGTTGCTTACATGCAGTGTTGCGAATTCTATGTAATATTCAGATTTTCACATTGTTAGTTTGTTGGTTTTTAATGATGGGACATAGATGGATCACCAAGATAGAACATAACTGTAAATGGTAGCCTACTGGCTGATGGAAGGGAAGGTTTAATTATAGTTGAATCTCAAGATACTGTAGAGCAGACAGCCTATTCTTCAAATAGAAAGTAAACCATAAAGGCTGCAGAACATAAACAATGCACCACATTAATGTTAACGGCAGCAGCAATGTGGCATGTGACAGATTTTATTGGCTATATTGTGGGGGTTTAATCAGCTCCATGTCTAGCTTGTTAGTAACTTATCTTATTCCCTGCAGTCGTTATGTTTTCTCGCCTTGCAGTTTTCCTTGGATTAGGGTGGCACCTAAATCATGGTTGCAGCTGTCTCTGTGGTCCTGCTTGGCACCCTGCTACGCCCTGCAGGGCCTTGCTACACCATAAACTACTACAACTACTATTTCTAGAAATAAATTACATTATCTTTATTTTTATTATATTAATACTATTATTGCCTCTATTCATCACACCCCCAACCGGCACCTTCACACACCGCCCACCAAGAGCCTGGGTCTGTCCGAGGTTTCTCCCTGAAAGGAAGTTTTCCTCGCCACTGTTGCACTAAATGCTCGCTCTTGGGATAAATATTGGAATTGTTGGATCTTTGTAAACTATAGAGTGTTATTAATTGACACTATAAGTAAAATTGTATCGAATTGTATGTTGGAACAATACGTCAGAGCGACTCACGTCACGTTATGACACTAGACTTTTAGCTTATTGTCGTTAACAGTTCTTAACCCTTAACTGGAGGCAAGGAGATACAATTTGATTGGTTATTGTGGATTCTATTCACTTGCCATTTAACTATGTATTAAAAAGAAATGACATAATATCAATGCCTACTTTATATTTGCTGCAACAATGCTGGTGGCAGTCTTTATGCTAAGCTAAGCTAACTATTTTAAAATAGATGATAAAGTTGGGCATGTTTTAGGGCATGGCTTCACGCTAACCTGTCAATCAGGACAGAGGCTTAGCAATGCATATTCATGGCACCGTGTACATCAAAACAGCAATGAACTTAGGGTGCTGTCCACGTTTTTGTCTTAAATGTTGACTCTCTCACTTGGTTTTCACTTCAAGTTAATTGGAACACTTGTCTGGCATTAGCTGGCAACTAAAGGGAACAATTTCTGTGTACTGCAGCACATGCAGATGAATGGCATCAGTACCCAGAGTTCCACGTTTACCTGGCAGTAAAACTTCGTCAGATGACTCGATTTAGCCCGTCAAAAATAGATAACTTTCCCTTTTTAGTGTTTAGCTTACCACAGGGCTATTATAATCATAGCTAGCACTAGCTTAGCCACGTCATCCTCCCCAGCTTGTCCAAAACTCAACATGTCAGGTTTTTCTCACTCACTGCTTCAATTGGTAGCCCACTAACCAGTGGGTGACGTTGCTGCTGCCTGGCCATTTTTTTTTACAGTCTATAGGTTTAATAAAACACAAGCTTGTCCACTTCGACCCCACTTATAGTCAGTGTAGGCCTATTTGAGAGCCTTTTCACCTATTCACCCTACTACTGCAGCTGCTCATGCTTCTGCTGCTACGCATACATAAAGAGAAAGACATCCACACAGCATCTATGGTCTCAACATACTACAACCCACTAAGACGTCAAACACTGACTTACTCCTTGTTTGTTGAGATGAGAGAACAACCAACAGTTTTGTTTTCCCAGAGTCACCGTGTATACCCGGTCTTTAACCAAACAAACACTCTCACGTCTGTAACCTACTGTGCAATCCAAAGGCGAGTGTGCGGGACTGAGGTGAAAACAGCTGAATGGATATAAAGAGACAAAATGTGAGCGGAAAAGGTATAAGAAAAAGCTAATGATGGGGACATTTTACAAATTCTGTTTGTCTGTCTCTTTGTTGCATTACTGCGGCTGCAAAAACATGTTTTCTGCATTTAGCTTTAACAAATGTCAAATGAAAGTCAGTTTACCATCCAAGGAAGACCTGTGCAACAATTTTAAAATCTTAAATGCATCATGTCTATCACTGAGTTGGCTGGGATTTAAATGAGTGTCAATTATAATATAATCATCTTTGGGTTTTGTTTTTGTTTCAATAATTTGAAAGATTTCACCATCAGTAGTGTGCTGCTTGCAACTGCCCTCTGTCTCCGTTCTAATACCCATATTGACTCATTATTTTCAACCTCTGCTGGAAAGAGCCCATATTCTTTTATAGCTGCAGTGGCTGAGGGAAATGTGCCGTTCAGTCTTTTGCAACACTCTACGCAATATGATGTATTTCAACATGCAGATCTGACACCAGTGATTAAACAACTAAGCTTCAAAACTTAAAAGCTTGTTACTTTTTTTCTGAATTTATCAGCTCCCAGTTGTGGGGATGCTAATTTTAGGATTTGCATATTTCTTCAGCATATCGCGTCAGTAAATCCTGTTCTATTTGATGAACAGTCATTATTGCTGGTAAAATACAAAACAAAGTTCCAAAGAAGTAATTTCTCCTCTGTTCAGCATGAGGAAATACTTCCGTTGTAGCTGACTACTTGAACAAAAGTTAAGTGATTTGGCTCCTGCACTTTGGCAAAACTTTGGGTGAAGCCTTTTCTAGTTTTTAAGAAAAGGTGGTCCATTAAAGAAAGAAAGAAAGAAACAAGCAACAGAGGAACAAAGATGAAGACATGATAGAAATAGACATGAAAGAAAAGACGGGCAGTTGAATGAGAGACCGATGGGGCGGAAAGACTGCAGGACGCACAGACAAACAGAGAACCTCTGGTAATGAAGGCAGCAGAAGTTGAAGTGCCCTCAGTAACAGGAGGATGAAGATCTTTACTTTAAAGAAGCCAACTCTTGACTATAATTGGAAGCTAGCGAGTTCTGAGAAGTGAGTCTATGATGTGATCATTAGCCCAAGTGTGGAGGTTTCCCCCTCAGGGAGAGAGAGGAGCAGAAAGGACAATGAGCCAAAATGGCGAGACAAGTATACAGAGACTTTTTTAGACCAACATAAAGGTACCAAAGTAGCAAAATCACAAGTGTCAGGATGGAGAGGTGGAGGAAGGACGAAGATAACGGTCAGACTTAACGGAGATGGGAAATACCCAAGAATAATTTTATTCAGCTGAAACAGCTGTGGGGAGCATCTGGTGGATAGAAATGGGGCCATTGGTGCATCGTTGCTATACCAGGACTCAGTTTAGTGAAGGCAGTGGCTGGATACAATTTAAGAGACGGATGCCTGAGTGAAGATCAAAGGGATGTGCTTTCCCAGTGTGCCAACTTCATTTGTTGGATGAGTGGTATTGGCTTCAACACTACAACAAAAGACCAAAACCACTGCCAATCGCTTTAAATGTCTCATTACCGCTTGTTGCATTAAGTCCCTTTTTCTCCAGTGGAATCAAGATGCAGCAGGGCACATTCAGGCAGACATTTGAAACAGTGATTACTGGTAGAAACTGTGCATATTACAGGTTTGCCTCGAGTCCTGACAGCACAGCGCTGGGCCTGGAAGAGGATACTAAAAAAAGTATTTTAGTTGCTATTGTACACAGAGACCGATTTGAGGTTATTTAAAGGACGGAGCTAGGCTGAGTAAAGAGTGAGTAATTACTTTTGCTGTTTGAATAATTCGAAAAAGTAACAGCATTAGTTTGTCAAAGACTAACATGTAATGAGCAACTGATTTCAATTTTAAGGAACTGGCCAAATGCATGATTGTAAGAGAGAAGTTTGAGTAAATTGTATTGTATTTGATTAATTGTCATCTATCTGTCACATACAATGTCCTTGCCCTTTACCGCTGGGAAGAGTCACCTGACCACATAGCCTTCTCTAATTAGCTACAAGTGGATCCACTGCTCCAGCTAAATATTTTATTCGGAAGTGAAGGTCACGGTAGAGCTCCGTATAGGATGTTATGTGAGAAAGTATTTTAATTCATGCCTGAAATTATCAAAGTCAGGCACTGTGACCAAAACAGGCCTCATTCTGCATTTCTTGAGGTTGAGGAAAAATAATGAAGAGAAAGGCCCAGGAGCTTAGACCACTGTGAATTTGTTAGCAAACAACAAACATGAGAGACAGAGAATAGAACCATGTCTTAGACACAGTCCCTCGAGACAGTTCACACAGCACATTACACCTATATCACATTGAGTGTATTTGAAGCATGCACAGTTTGTGTCAAAGGCCACTCATTGATCTTCATGACAGTGTAATTGCTGCACACACCGGTTTAGACTCACCTGCTTACATTACAATGTTTCTCTTTTCGGCTGCGCTCCTTTAATATCCAGGCTTGGGACTGTGCTTATTTGCTTCGTACCAGCAGCTAGTATTTACAGTGTAAACACTCTCCTCATCTGCATTTTTCAGATTAAGTTGTGATCTGTATTTACATAAGGAGTCTGGACCAGGCAAGAGGTCTCCTTGCCCATGGTGTGTTGGTGTTCCCAAGTTCTGTCTCCTCTGACTTTACACACACATCCTCAGGCAACCAATGTACTGCTTGTGTTTGTCCGTGGAGCCTGTCATCTTCAAAACTGTCACGCCGTCTCTCTCTCCATCTCTTTCCCCTCTCTCATTTCATCATGCAGTACATCCATTGTCACCGTTATCTTTGCGCAGAAAGTACTCTTTTTGTGTCTTGCCTTTATCTCTTTCCCTCCTCTATACCCTCCTCCTTCTTCCGTCTTTCTGCCATTTCTACAGCACTGCAATGTCTTTTTATATTGAGTGTAGTACAGTAGTGTTCTCACAAATCAGAATATTCTGTCAGAAGTCGCACTGAAGTGAGTGCATCCATTGGAAGAACTTAGTGCAGTATCCCATCAGCAGCATGCCTGCAGCTTGTGTGTTAATGAGTCTTTAGTGTCTTTTGCACAATAGCATTGATCGACAACATCTCTGCCGCCGCCTTATGAATGCTGTGAGGCAGGGGAGGATGGGGAAAGGATGCAGAAAGTAGTGTCAAACTGATAGGAGGAGAAGAGAAGGTAGAGATAAAAAAGATGGGATAGGCCCGGGAGGAATGAGAAAGAGACACGTGGGGGGACGTTATGAATACTATCAAATGACATTACAAAGGAAAGCTCTAAAGTACCCTTCTATGTCAAGATCTACAGGGAATGCAGTTTTAAAAAATAGCTTTGGATTTAAACATGACTTTATATTCAGGCATTTATTCAGTATAAACCATGACACTCCACAGGGATTTTTATACTGCAAGCATTGCAGCCCCAAAAACAACACAATTACTTAAATGTCTAAAGAACTTTACATTTTATATTGTTTATTTTTTATTTTTGCAGTAGGTTTGTTGAGCATATCTGGGCAACCAGTGCCTTTGACATATTAAGTGATGCAATTTGAAAGGGAGATACACACTATAGAGTGCTGCAGCCTCATGGGTCTGCAGGGCACAAAAGGATTTGGAGCATTTGTGGCATCACCCACCCTCCCTGCCCATCTTTGAGAGTGCCATTTGATTGGCATATGTATGTTGCCATGTTTATATATGTATGGTCTGGTACTCTGGTCTGCATCTGCTGTGATGATTGGTGACAGAAGTCCTTGGCATTTAATATGTTATTGACTGTCACTCAGTGGGACCATCTCAACCATCACAATAAATTAATGTCTTATCATATAGCCAAGAAGTGAGCAGGAGTGTCTGTGTGTGTTGATTTCAAGGGCAACATAGATAGCAAATAATCTACTCATACAGTTTATTATGGTGACTGATGAGCATTTGAAGGCAATATGAGAAACCTCAAAGTGGAACAAAATTAATACTACTGACAAAATAACTGCTGTACAATCGTTTTATCAAGGGCAACGGCCAACTTGAGCAGCAGAAGTAATTCATTTGGATGTCCGGCATTTATATGCAAAACGTGTTATCAAATGGTCTACACCACATACAGAATAACAACTTTAAGGACATTAAATCAGCTGTAGGTATGTACCTTCCATACCCTTCCATAATGACTGCTTATCAGTATTCTCTCCTAATCTCAGAACTACAAGTACAGCATACCACGAGTTCTCCAGCTAATGAGTTCAGGGGCCTGTTGCACGAAACCAAGAAAACGGATTAAGCTGGGATATTCAAGTTATCCTAGATAAATTTAGCTTTGACTTGGTTGCACGAAAGCAGGTTGAATTAAACCCAGCCAAGTAACCATGGAGATTTAGTCTTTGCAGCTAGCCTGGTCCAGAGCAAGCTAACAGCCATGCTAAAATTAATCTTGGAGTCTCATGCTAAATCAGCTGCCGCTCTAATCCGAAATGAACGTGTTCAACAGTTATTCCGTTGGCTTCTGAATGTGTTCTGCTTAACATGCATTACTTGTCACGAGTTTGATCTAAACCCTATAGCAGTTCTTAAGATGGTTAGAAATGGTTGCACTGGCACCCAGATGTGGAGTGGAAATCGGGACAGTCTGGACTTTTCCTGGTGGGCCGGTAGTGTTTCAAGGCCGCAAGGACCGCTCTGATAATAGTTATACATTTCAAGTTCTTAGCAACACCATCTGGCTGCCTTTGTGCATAGGGTTTTAAACCATGTTATTGCATTGTGTATAAGGATTTGAAATTAAGCCTAGTCCTTAGGGTACATTTCCAGAGGAACATGATTTCCCTCTGCTCACTTTTAAGGCAAAGTAGGCTAAATAATACATTTTATTTATATAGT
>NC_045735.1:25985951-26027333 GCF_008692095.1 Etheostoma spectabile | reverse complement strand
CACTCAAAGACACTTTACAGTAAAACCAGCACATTTATCACACACACATGCCTAAAACTAGCATATTAAAAGCAATTAAAACATGGTGTAGCCTTAAACTTTGTAAAAATGTGTAGTGACTAGTAGGCTAAGTAGATACTTTTAAATCCTTACACATTGAGTCAGTCCGCTATAGTCTGTTGGGCTTTTTCTCTTTGTTTGATACCAACAGCTGTATTTCCCTTTTTGCATATTATTTGCTTCTCCTCCTCGTTACTTTCCACTAGAAGCTGCTGCTCAGTGGGTGAAACATATGCCGCATACGTCTTCTCCATTTCTGCATCAGTAAATCTGTGATCGATACCGTGGTCTATTTAAGAAAGCCGTGAACCTGCACTTATCCCAGCTATCTACACCTGGCTTGACATAGCGTCTCCTTCTCATCCTGGCTTGCCAAACGTGCAACTGATTAAGCCGCGATGAGAAGGTCTTTCTAATTCCCACTGCACAATTATTTAAAAAATCTGTGCAAGGGAGAAGGAATAGAAAGGACTTTAAAGGTAGTTTCAATAAAGAGCTGTACTGCTACTACAGTTAACTTTTCGACATGGGCTGCTTTCAGAAGACCTAGACAATGGCTGGGTTAAAGCAAATTATACATTTGAAATGGTCAACTACTTAATTGGTTCTATTTTCTCTGAGACCAGCATGAGATTGATTAGTTGACTTTGTTTAGTTGAGTTTGTAACGTTATCCAAATAATGAATAAAGATATTACATTATGGGAGCAGACTAGGCCATATCAAGTCATAGTAGAAGAAAACAAACAGCACCTGACAGGGATGGGAAGTAACAAATACTTTGTTATGGTACTCAAGTAGATTTTTTTACTTCACTATTTATATTTGTGCCAACTTTTTACTTTTACTCCTTACATTTTAACATGACTATCAATACTTTCTACTCATTTCATTTTACAAAATTGTCTTGTTACTTAAGTTTCAGATAAATTCAGTGGAATTGTCATAAATATTTTCTGTGTCATCGATATCAAAGTCAATCTAATTGGATGGGAATATATAGTACTGTATGTTGCACTTGATGCACCACTACAAGACGACTCAACAGATTTGGCGGCATTCATTCGTGGTAAATCATTGTGATGACGGTAACACGTATTATGGACGGCTACGTGATTGAAAATGAACAAAACAAAGATCCTAGAGATTTGGCAGACAAGTAGCCAGACATTCCCAATCCTCCTCGGCCTTATCTGAGAGAGATGTTTGAGATAGTAGGCATCAACAATGTGCTGCGTAACTCTAAAAGTAGGGGGAACTTCTTAATTAATGTCTGTTTAGTAATTCATACTTTATTCTTTATTTTCATACATAAATTCAATACATGCCTATATATGAATAACCTCAGGCGTATACATACATGCATACATACATACATTACACACATGTCAGTGAATGAATCTGCTGTCTTTGACACATCTGCAGTCAGGCTGTGTAAAGGCACGACTTTAGCAGCTTGATTTAGATGTGGGATACTTTGTTGAATAATACGCATTGAATGATGCTGCTCAGTCTTGTCTCCAACATTAAGGCTACCATCAACCCCCACTGTTGTTTCTGCAGAGCGGTTAGCAATCAGACAGGACCATTACTAAGCTCACAGTAGACAAGCCTTGTATATTTGTTCTAAGCTTTATATGCTTTATTTCCAGCCATTTGTATAGATGAAAACCTCAGGCCTATAGGCCCCGTAGTAAACATTTTCTATTTGGCATTAGTGTGTATTTGTACAAACTATTGGAAGATAAATATCCCTGGAAGCAGTTCACTTTTTATGCTGATGATATTTAAACGGCACATTTAGAAAATAAATGGTTCAGTGAATGTAAAAATGTTTTTTAAGTGTGTCATTGAAAAAAGATGTCAACACTCACAGAAAGAGGTTCTGTAAGGGTAAAAGCTTTGTGTGTGGTTTTGAAAGAGCAGCCACAACAGTTCACTTGTTTTTCAATATGTATTTGTATGCTGTAGCAGTAAAATTTCAAGAGGTAATTCAAGGTAATTTACCCTGAAATCAGGGATGGTAGTATTTGAGCATGCATAAACAGACTCAGTATGTGGTGTCTATGACATTACTCCTGGTAAACAGGAAAGTGCTGGCTTACGGTTTCTTGAAAGGTATTCAGTTCAGTGACATGTATCGGCTACTTCATTTTTGCTTTGACATTTTGACGTTTTTATCCTTTGAATTCCCCATTGAAGAGAGAAAAGTACGTAAGTAAGCATGATTCATTGTTGTGACTGGGGAGACTAATATATTCAGTTTGCCTGTTAAACCAAGAGTGAAACAAGAAAAGCTTAAACCCGTTTTTTTTTTCCCCAGGAAATTAATTTACTGCAGGACAAATGTAAATGTGTGTGCGTGTGTGCGTGCATGCATACATGTTTTCATTACACTCAATTAAGGCAACCATTTTGTTTGAAATAAAAAGCCAGAAACCTAAATACAACTAAAATCCCTGGAAATCTCATTTGTCTTAAGTGCCTTGTTTCTACTGCATGCATGCTCTCTCTCTCTCTCTCTCTCTCTCTCTCTCTCTCTCTATCTCTCTCTATCTCTCTCTCTTTCTCTCGCTCTCTCTCTCATGAACAGAACAAAGGAGACTCTCAACTACTGTTGCTATTTGTCTCATTAGTCCTAAGATGTAATTCTGTTTGTATTTCTTCTCACCAACTGGGAAAGTAGTTAGCAGGCTTTGCTTTCATGTCATCCATTCAAATGGTCAGTTTCAGTGTTTTATTCAGACTTGCCAGTCCACAGGTTAATTGGTTCTGGACAGCTGCTGAGAGGCAATTTGTTTACTATTATCGCAAAAGCCTCGCCTCAGTCAAGGTTTATTCCAGCATTCAATCACTTCCTTCTTTGCTTTCCTTCTTTCCTTCTTTGCTGGTTTGCACAGGTGCACAACACGTAACCCGATCCAATTCAAGCTAAATCAAATTCACTTGGTTAAGTGATTTTTTATGGTGTAGTGGAGGTCAAATTCACCAGGGGAAGTGAATTTTATCAACACTGAATGAAGACATGAAGGGGCTGTAAGGGAAAGGCGAAGAATAGAAATAGGTGTGTTGGGACGAGAGACTGCAAAATGATGCTGTCTGTTGTCTTTTTCTCTTTACTTCTCTTCTACTTGTTTTTCTTATACATAGCCTCACAATTATTGGTGTTAGGATTCCTCTTCATCCCTTGGAGTGGATTGCTATGACATGTTGTAAAAATCATGATCCCCAGAGGTTGAATCCTACAGACCTTTGTGAATCCCTGATTTTTAATCTGACGCCACATGTTTTAACTGTCTGCTTCAAATATAAAATCTTCACATCTACTGGCTGGTTTGTCACAAAAGGTTGTACAGACATGGATGGTTCCTAGATGTGGAATCCTAAGTATTGTACACCCTCAAAGATCCATTAGCATGGCTGTAGACGGCAAGTCGTGTTATGTTTGGATAACTAATTGTGGACATCCAATTGTAGTCATTTCAAAAAACAATATACAAAATGATCTTCAGGATCTGAAGTTTGGATCATGGAGCCTGGAGAAAAAGATACAGCACAGTGTAGCAAACTGTGAACTTACCTCTTGAATTTAAAATTCACAAGTCTTACTGTAGACAACTCCATTCCCTGGCATAGGTGGGCAGGGAGGGGCTTGGGGTTGCTCTAGCTATCCCAAAAATTCCCATAACACCCCCTCAGCACCCCCAAGAAATAGCTGTGGTGTAAAAAAAATAATATTTTCATTGATGTGTTACTTTATACTTAAAAAAAACAAATAAATACATTAGTATAACAAACCGATTCTGTTCAGAACAAAAATGTGGAGCAAACACAGGTGATACTATTCAGCCAATGGGTGCAGCACACATTAAACTTTTGACCTTATTTCCACAGTAAAGTATTTACACTGAAGAAGTGTTCAGCCGTTCAGCCGTTAGGATTAGCGAAGTGAGTGGGTCGTTTTTTACGACCTAAACGTCAACATGTGGAGACGTGTGGAGACTATCAAAAAACCTGTAAATGAGATTGAGAGATGTGGTGAACCTGTCACCAGCCAGGACGAAGAAAAGCGGCCGGAGGAAGATGACCTGACCACGGCCGTGATTGCCGCTGAGGATGCCTAACGTTACACTGCTGTGAAAAACATTAGACCAGGGGATCGCATGGCTAGGCCACAGTGGGGGAGGATTCATCCAAGAACTTCACTCTTATCCGTCTCGTAGCAGAACATTAAAGTGAAAATGTGTTTCACAGAACTAAATAAATAGTGCACCAAATCCAAAGTTATGCAGCGCGCAGGACAATAGTTTACTTATCCTGAAAACATGTTTGAAACAGGTTCAGTGGCTTATTTAGATATGTTAAGTCACTACAGATTTGAATTATCATTTACATGTGTATGAATAACAAGTATGAATAATGTGTGAGGATGCATGTGTGTTTTTGTGTGTGTGTGTATGCGTGTAGTTGGCTGTGTGATTATTTGGCCGGCTGCATTACTCTTCTGCAAATAAATAAGCTACTGTATGAAAGTTGCAGTAATGATTATGTAAACGCGGCTTGTTGGCTGGTATTTGAAATGTGTTCGGTGGGCTAATCAGAGATTCATTGTGCTGTTGTATCGGCAACTTTAGTGCGTTAAAAACATAAATCTCTCTCTCCTTCTCATTTGTTCGCTATGTAAACCGCTGCAGAGGTGGGAGCGTTTTTGAACGCGTGTGTAGGCTGTGTGTGTCAAGGGAGACTCTAAATTTCAGAGCCCCCTCACTGAAACAATGGGGAACCCCATAGCACCAGCAAAAAGAAATCTCTGGCGCCGCCACTGTTCCCTGGCCATCAAACACCAACATAATCTATTAGTATGCTGTACAATGCTAACCATCTGCTTCAACATTCCCCTCTTCCTACTGATTCTTCCTTCGTGTCAGTAACAGATTGTCCTGTTTCCAGGAAAGACGGAGTTGAGGCAGTTAAGGTCAGCTGTTCCCACTGGTAGTCCACTGCTGCGAGGTTGTGGAAGGAAGTCTCCAATAAGGGGCTATGCTGTGTGGTTTTGCTATTGATCCTTTGTTCATTAGCTGCCGCTTCAAATTATTAGTTAAGTCACAGAGATTGCTCACATTCATCTCTGCCAGATTAGCTTGAAGGCTTAATCAAACTACAGAGGCCATGGTGTGAATTATGTAAATAATGTGGATAAAACATGCACCGTGTGTTAATTGGTCTCAGATGATTCGTGGAAAGGAGCTTTGACTTGAGTACCCTTACAGACTTGGGATTTATTGTTGAAATGAGGGTCTCCCACCTGCAGAGAGGAAGAGCAGAGAAGAGCAGCTGTTATTTGCCACTGCCCATCTATAACTTTGTCTTCAACAGATTGAACCTGCTGGCGTCAGAGGGAATGTAAGAGATTAATAACGTGGTTTTGATCCTCAGCAATAAGTCTCTGTTGGTGAGCCACAACTTGTTGTTCCTAATGTCTACCCTAGATTGAGGCATGTACGTGAACATACTTGGGTGAAGAGCGTGCATTTACAACCACGTTCCTACATTTATCAGGCAAAGTGGGGCTCTCTCTAACTACTAGTGGAACATCAGCCAACTGCTGCCTCGGCTGCTGCTCAAAAGTAATAAAGTACCAAACATGTCAGAGGTCTGACAATGTTTAAAATTGTTCTCATTTCCCTATTATCGTCTTTTGACATAACAGCACAATTACAAATCTTAGTTAATGTGCAGTGCTAATTTCCCCCTCCCCCACTTTTGTCTAATGAGGTTTGGCAATGTTTGTCTGTATCTATTCTCCCTGGAAACAATGTTGCAGTTGCACCACACAGTACATTTTCATTCAGTCAACCGACCAGTTTTGATTGATTAGATAAAACCCCGTGTCTCAGGCACAGTTACCTTTGAATTCAGCCAGCCTGCGCTGTAATGTTCTGCTTTGTGTCATTTTGTGTGCAGCGCCTCAGGTGTGGCTGAAAACACAGCCGTGATTTAGCACTTCTCTGGCAGCCAGGTGTTCATTTCACTAACAATAGAGCTGCAACGTCATTGTGCAACGCGCCAGCTCCATCCTCTCATCACAAATTAGAAAGCAGGGCCCAGTCACTGCCTCGCTTCTGAGTCTGACTTGTAAATGGTCTTTTTATTTAAGGCATCCTCTTTGTCTCGCTAATCAAAGATGCCTCTTGTTTGAAATGCGGGTGAATGAAATGGAGGATGGGATGATGGATAGGAGAGATGAACTGGAGAGAGGAAAGGTGAAGGTATATGGTAAAAGGGTTCCAGTTTAATTCAGGGATTCAGTTTTGATTAGGCCTTTTTAAACAGATGGGGTTTTGCAGTATACCCTGAGTGGCAATAACAAAGACAATGCAAAGGCTGGAGTTCAGTGATTCATTTATTCACTACAGATGAAAGAAACACCCCATATCGGTGGGAATATTTGACAAAGTTTTTGAGAAAATAAACACCTGTATTTTCTATTGCACAGTATGGGTGAGCAAAAGTTTGATCCACATGTACACAATGACGGTGATGGTTCGTGTTGATTCTACATCGACTTACAGGTCTGTTGGTGCATCTGAGGTTGCACTGGATTTAAACAAAAAATCTAATAAACCAAACAAGCTTTGTGGCTAAAAAACAAACACAAGATTAGAAAAGACATGACAGGTTTGAGGAAATTGCTCTCACCCATCTGTGTGGATTGGTAAGAAAACTTAAGTGAGATATGTGCACTACATAAAATATTGTGCTAAAGACAGGAGCTGAGGACACTAAAATACACAACAGACTAATTCTGTTAAAATGATCTTTGATGGATCACACTAAATGAATAGTTATGAGAATCTAGGCTTCTCATTCAGTAGTCAGGAGATGATCTCTTTTTGTCAAACATCTACTTTATGCCAATGACACCTCGTGGGGATGATAACAACTCTGAAACAGCAAGACAGGAATAATTCACAGGGTCTATACGTCCTCAGGCAAATAATAGTAAATTTAAGTAGAAATATTCTCTAGAGGTGCTTCAAAGTTGTCCAGGTGCAATTTAACAGCTGACAAAGACACAAACACTTGAGTGATGTGTTGTACCAGCGGGTTTTGTTACCTTAATATACATTGACTTTGAATAATGGATGAGACAGAGGGGAAAGGTAAATCTCTAATCAAATATTGACCAAATAATAGTGTGCTGTTGCCAATTAGAATCACAGCAGTGCATTAGTAGAACTGTGCTGACAGTGCGTCTTGTTCAAAAGCATAAATTGGGATTGTTAGAGAGCTGTAGCTAGAGACTTGTCCCTGCATGACCTTATAGTTTATTTGCATTAAAACACAAATATGAGCCTCTTTTAATAATAAAAATAATAATAAATTGAATTTCAAGGCCGCTTTAAGTCTTTTACTATTTTTTTGATGGTTTATAAAGTTATAAACCCAAGAAATAGTTTGATATTTTGGGAACTGCGCTTTCTTGAGTTAGCTGAGAAGATTGATTCCACTCTCAGGCTTGTTTAGTAATGTGAAGCTGAAGACAGGAGCGTAGCTCAGCATAAAGGCTGAAATCAGCCGGGAAGAGCTGGCCTGACTCTGTCCAAACAAAATTTGCCAACTACCATTTGTAGTTCACAAATGACCACGTTATAACTCGTTCCATGTTACCTTTGGACAGCATTGAGCTAGCTTTTTTTCCCATGTTCAATCTTCATGCTAAGTTAAATGGGCTAACTAGCCTTGTATCTACCAGACACCCAATGAGAGGGATCGCTGTTCTCACCTAGGCAAGAAAGCAGAAAGGGCTGCTTCTCGAAATGTGAAACTATTTCTTTAAATGTGATGTTAAACATTACATTTCACATTTGTTTTTTTAGATGTAAAAATCCTATTTAGACTAAATAATTTCCATTTCAATTATGATGTTTAATGTGATCTGTTGACATATTTATCCTTATCCAACATTGTGACAACACTGTGCAACGATCTGTCACCATTTTAAATTGGCTTACCTTTCAAATAAGCCATATTGTTTTCTCTATCACTACCATTTGTTTTCAGAGAGTCTAATTATTACTGATTTATTATCAACCCAGCCTGGTTAAAAAAAAAAGGCTTTAACTTTCTCTTTGGTCCAAATCCCTGAATTCCAGTTTAATTAATGTCTACTAAATTAGAGATTGTTTGCAATCCAAAAATGTCTCTCATCTCTTCTTGGCTGGAAGTCTATAATCAAGCTGGAACATGGGCATTCCACAAATGAATTAATAAGATGTGGGCTTTTTTAAGGTGGCATGGTCAACATGCCTCCCCTGTCTAGAAGTGTACAGCATGAAATGTGAAGATTCTGAATTATGAGTGGGCTGCTCATGGTTATCGCAAAAGCTTCCTTGGAAGAAACAATTCAGTTTCTGTGCCTCCATTTGAACTGCATGCATTCATCTTGAGTTAAAAGAAATGGAACTCAGCAGGCTGGAGAATTACTGTAGAAACACCTTTTTAGCTCCTACTTGGTCTGGTACAATGCTTTGAATATTCTGCGTAAAACAAAGTGGTGCCACACAGAGGGTGGACCCCTCAGAAGGAGAGCGGAGGAGAAGATAACGAGGGGAAAAGCAGGTTTCATGGTTATCCTGGTTAGAAAGCGGAAATCCAAAGCATAATAATTACTCACTTTGTATTTTATCAATATGTTCCAATCAATCATAACTCTTTAATGTTTAAACAGATAGGTGATAGGACTCAGCTCTAGCAAAGTGACTATTGATCAACAACAATCAATAACTTGTATTTCTGGGTGACTGCAATGTCTGGCAGCATACACATGCTGAATCATCACTGCTCAGGCCACAGCCAAACGTCTCTGATCAACCCACCGTTCCAACAGATAATAAATTAATTAATTAAATATCAATATTTATTGTCAAATAAATCATCTGCATCATCAGCAACTTGCAAATCAAACATCGCTCTCCTCATCAAACAAATGTGCCACAGCATGGTTTTTCTTTGGATGGGAGAGACTTCCTTGACAGGGAACCTGACATGCTTAAGTTGTCTTTGATTTCATGTCAACGTTTAATGACATAATACGCTTTACACTAGGGGGAGACAAATACCTTCATAGATGGACAAGCATTGTTTACTGCACATTACATGAATGATGATTTAAAGTCATATGTCATGATGGTGGAATGAAAAACAGCTACAACTCTTGCAGTCATTCTCAGTCAAAAAGGAGAAAGTGGTGGCTACACTTAGTTTAAATACATCAACTACAGGCCTTCATGTTTAAAAACAAAGAAAGAAGCAGTGTTGAACTGTGTGTGAAGACTACTTTGTCATTGGGATATCAAATTAACACATTATTGATTAGGTAATAAGCAAAGAAAATTAAGTGCAAGTTAAGAGTGTTTATAGTCACGGCTAATCCACGTTCTTGGTGTGATGTGGAGAACAGAGGCAGTCTGGGCCTGGTAGTTTTATTGAAACATATACTGTATAAGAAGAATGTGGGCTATATTACTGGGTTGTATCCTGAGGGAGGCACATTGTAACAATGAACAGGGATGGAGGGACACAAAGAGGCAGGAAGAAGATAGATAGAGAGATGGAGAGAGAGAGAGCGAGAGAGAGAGAGAGAGGGGGGGAGGGGGGAGCGTTATAGAATTGCACTTTCCACAATGCATCTCAAAGCCATAATGCCGTATTGTTTCAGAGTTTATGGGATCTGTCGCACAATCAATAACCAATCTATGTGAACTTGATGGATGGAGAAAAGTTCATTTGTTACATAACCGATTTGTCGTTCAGACAATATCCCTGACCTTGGTAGGTTTGTGGAGACGTTTGTTCTGTCTATCAAGCCTTTTGTGGCAAAGCATGCTGGGTGACTGGTGGCTTCCTAAAATATTTTGCATAGTAAGTAATAAACCACTCTACTTCTTTATGGCTGTGCATAAATTAATTTGCAGGGTAATATCTTGGCCAGGCAATCTGCCTTGCCACAGGCATGCCTGGGTTGCTATAACAACAGCTGCTGCTATATCTGTCACTACTGTGGGTCACGGCTAGTTAAAAGAGCAATGTACATCACATCTCTCCATTACTGCAAGTCTTTTCCCCTTTCTCTCTTCTTGCTTTCATCTTTTGCTGACTTTTTTTTGGCTTCCACATTTCTGGCTTGCTTATCTGGACCAGCCCTGCTCTCACTGAATAAAACTCTCTGCTACACAGCACAGTACTGCATCTCAGCACTGTATTTAAATTACACATAGTTTAATTCAAGTAGAAACATATTTAAAGTCTTTTTGTTTAGCTGCTTTTCCTTTCAACAGCACCACAGTCACAGACGACAAGGGGAGCATAAGATGGAAACAGCTGAGAATCAATTCTGTATTCCCTTTCAACCTATGGATTCATTTAGTTGGAGTTTCAATGGAACCTGCACTTACAATTACACAGATGTACGAACCTTTCAGTAAACAGAGGAGCTTCAACACAGACTGTGGAATGCATTACGTTTATTAGTTCAAAACCAGCTCACGCACATTTAGTCTTAATAGCAATACCAGCAACAGTCAAACCTTAAGAATGCGTGTTACTGTTAGATTACTACTGAATGTACGTTAATGTCAGGGCTGAACAAGGATTAAAGATTTATACAGAGGAGAGTATTGGAATGAATTAGATGAAATCAGATCAACTCAAATAGAGTGACTCAAAATAATCTGTTTTTCTACATCTCCATTTACTTGGTGGTTTTACTGATGCTCAAAACAAAACAGGGAGAAATGCACATCCATACAGTATAAAAGCTTAGCAATCCATTTTCCTTAAAAAGACATCATAAAGATATTGGCCAATACAAATAAAACTGTGACCCAAAATCTAAGCGTGGTCTATAAAATTGTAATAAAACAAATAAAGGCGTACAACAGAGTCAGTATATATATAAATATAAATATAAATAAATATATATATATAGATATATATATATATATATATATATATATATCTATAGATATAGATATAGATATATATCTATAGATATATAAGTTAAACAAGTTATATATGTAAATACCACAGTATTGACAGCAGTCAGACCTTTCAATGGATATTTTCTGTTTATAGGTAATAAATCACAGAGGCACTACTAACTACTAAGAAATATATAGTAACTCGATGCACTGGCAGGTCCAAATAGCACATGTCTGGTATTTATCTGATAATAAGTGCAGGACAATGAGGTTTTGTTCTTTGACCTGTTCTATTTGTGAAAGCATTTCATTTCAGATGCCTGGCACGAAGGTAAAATATAAAAAAGAGAGGACAAGGAAGAGAAACATTGAGCACTTGGGACATTTTTGACTGGCCCGTCACATAACACAGTCAATACACAGGGGAGGTCTGTTGGCAGGATTCCCTTGGCAGTCTGGGAGTAATGATACCTTCATAGTGGCATAGATGAGGTTGTGGACACTATGGCTGTGTCTGTCACATGACAGATGACTGAAGTCCCACCGTGATTGGTTAATACCTAAAAAAGAGAAGAGAGTCTTCAGTCTTTTTTTAACATGAATTGATTTATATGCTAAATAATCAGTGTCATAACTGCAATATGAAGCAATATGCAAATTCAACACAATGTAATTCACACAAACAACTGTGTCCTTTAGAATGATTATAACTCAGGAGCCCTACTTCATATACATGCAAATGCCATAAATTTCAGATTGCTATATTTTACTATCTTCACTATGCAGATCAGTGCCTGAGGGGACTGTGTTTGAATTTTCTTGAATTTGAAATTGTCATGCTCACATTGAACTGTTTAATGAAATACTGTACACTGAATGAGGAGCAAGAAGGAGACTTGTGATCAGGTGACATTTTTAAAAATGGCAGGAATGAATGCCCTTTTGAAGGGAATGAGCAAGAGGAGACGCAGGAGGTGTTGAAGCAACAGGACGTCACTACAGAGCTGCACAGTTATGAGTGATAAAAGGTACAAACAGGGGGATAATTTCACTGATGGGATCGGGTGGAGAGAGTCACATGTAAAATACCGTGTCACTGATAACCACTTTTATTCGGTAACAGGAGTGGCTGGGTTGTCTTTCTGCTCAGAGGGAATGGCTAGGTAGTTTGTCCTGCAGGCAGATTGGTAGAAAAACAGAGTGTCTAAGTCCTGGTGGTAGGGCCTTTTTCTACCACCGTATACCACAGAATACTGCTGGTTAGGGTTTGAAAAGCATTCACCACAGTGGAACATGAATTCCCTTTGTTTTGGGACTGTGAGAGTTTTTATGTATTCATATATTCCCCTTATTGTACAACCACAGAGGAAATAGATTTTAAAAGATAAAAACCATCGCTGTAATGTGAGCAGTGGGGCGCATCGGGAAGACATGACACCGTCATACAGTATTTAACAGCAAACTTTCATATTGTTAACAACAACAATACCTTTGACAATATGCACACAATTCAATCGAGGTGTACAGAAACTGTGTAGACAAAGCAAAATCCATAAAACAAAAGAGTCTGTCAGCACATTTCAAACATAGTCTTATTTTGTATCGCTTCGACAGATTATCACTTTTGCTTCTGTGTTCCATCTTTTTCCGTCCGTAACATGACTAACATGATCGGTGGCACTAATGCATCACAAAATGTAACCTCAAAATGTTCTAGCTGTGGCACATATCCATTAGGACCATGAAACAGCCTCTTTGAGTGGGTGTAGCTTCTCACAGTGGGATTTGCTGCCAGGCTGTGAGGTGGCCACAACCCATTAACTTGTTCAGCAGCAGGAACTGATGAAGTTTACAGAGTTACGCACATTCGATCACTTTATGCCTCAATTAATGTCCTCTAATAATCGGTCCATGGATCGGTAAAGTTTACTTAGATGCTGAGGGCTTATTATACAAGTTGACAGCCCCCTCATGGCTTAAATGTTGCAACTAACTGTACATTACCTTCCATGGCCGTTATTCACCTATTTAAAATGACCTAATTGACTTAATTAATTATTAATTATAATAAATTAACTTAATTGAGGCATTTAATGAGGCTTTACTTCAGTTTTCAAATTACACAAAATGCAGAAAGGCATGTGTTATGTTGCTCACTAAAGTCTAATAATGTTGTATCCAAAAAAATGCAGTTATTTAACATATTATTGGGAAAGTGCACAACACACAATCCATAACAAAGAGAGAACACTTGGGCAGCTGGACCCATCACATTTGCATAAATGGAGCTTTTTCTTTCAAGGAAACACCTATTCTTCCCAGAATAAACAACAAATTACACTGTTCTTCCTAGCAAACTTTGTAGGAAATAAGTAACTGTAAAATAAAGTGTTACATTACATTGTTTTTCTATTCTGTTACCCCTGTGTACTCTTCGGGGCTCTATGTGTCAATGGAGGAGTCAGGATTAATTGTCTGAAAACCACAAAGACTGGATAAGCACATGTGTTCTGTGTTATCTGTGATTGTTCTGTCTGGGACATAAATTGCCTGTTCAAATCTTGTCAACCTGGATCGACTGGCCTCATCAACACCATGGCAATCCAGTGGGAGCTGACTATACAGGCGCTTTTGGGTCTTTGTCGGTGCTGACAAGGTGACGCATAGAGGGGGTTTTCGATGGAGTTGCAAATCCACCGCCGATGGTAAAAAGGTTGTTTTGAAAAAAGAGCAGTCAGCAGTGTTTGGAATTGTTCAAGCCTGTCAGGCAGTCTAAGTGAAAAGACAGATTACTGTTGCAACAGGATTACAAACTGATGTGTAGAAAGTCAAAGATGTGTAGACTCAATTAACTCTCTGTCTGTCAGTCTGTTTGTCTGTCTGACTCTTTCCCTTCGTCTCTATCCTTCACTCTGTGCTTCCAGATTGCTTCCAAAATCTGTCTTTCCGATATGTTTCTAAATCATTATTATGTAATAACCAGACACCCAGGCGTGCACAGGTAACACTTATTTGTCACACACAGTCTTGGTGACTCATAATATGAACTCACTCCCTTGCTGTGTTGTGAGTCATAGAAAAGAGAAAGTTAGTACAGATATGTATCTTCTGGACATTTTGCAAAAAGGCTTATTTTCAGGACTGACAGTGTTTTAATTAGCTGCTTTCATCCGTACCCCGACACACACTTGTGTTTTCATCCATTGTTTGTGTCTGTGTGAGACTCACGCTGTGTCCTGTGCCTGCTCATCAGACTTAGAGATCTTTCTGTAGCAGTAGATCATCTCCACCAGCAGCCAGAAGGTCAAGCACACCAGCAGCACATACATCATGATCTCAGAGTAGAGCGCTGCATCATCTCCAGTGGCTGTGGAGCACAAACAATAGCACAGAAAATATATTATTCAGTATGCATCCTTCCCATGGATGTAGTTGTGTTGAATACAGCAGTAAATACTTGTTTATTCACTGATGTAAGTAAGTGCTAAGCTTGTTTGTGTATGTGCAATGCAGTTGACCCACAATCAACTGTCAAGTTATAATAGAGAAGGCAATATTTCGATGGTTCAACTCAATATGTGCAATAGTTATTACTATGCATCTGAACTGTGAGCAAAGCAAGGTAGTGTTTTCTGGTGAGCATCCTGTTTGAAGATACACTTCAAAACGATGTTGCATACAGAGCATTATGACAATACCTGTAGTACAATGATAATAAAGCCTATATGGACATAAAGGTGCCCTGTGGAGCTTTTTTGTAAACAGTGTTTCTTACCAAAATGCATCCTTAAAGGTGCTCTAAGCAATGCCACGCGTTTTAGGCTACAACATTTGCTGTCACATACAGCAAACATGTCCTCAGTATCTGTGACCTGCTTGTCCCCAGAATACACTGTAAAAACCCGGTCTCTGTAGACAGCCCAGGGTCTACAAACAGCAACAAAAACAAAATGTGCCCATCTGCACCACGAAGCATACACCAACAGTGTTCCAGCCGATAACCAACAAGAAGGATTTGGGGGTGGGGGTGGGGGGTTAGTGTGCGGCAGCACAGAAGGGAGGGGGAGGGGACTGGATGAGCAGGAGGGAGGGGCAAGCTAGTCTCGTTTTGTTTGAAAATACTTCGAACATCAACAAGAAGTAATGTCACCCAACATCGCTTAGAGCACCTTTAAAGTCTAACAGATGGGTTGTCTTTATTTCAGTCTTCAAAAAACATTTGCAGAGCCCAATTTTTCTTTTGGTGCCACTGACAACTGTTGGTTAGTAGAATGGTGTAAACTGGCACCTGCATGCCACCTCATGGTTGAAAACTCCACAGGATACCTTTAAGTATAAAATAAGACTCATAATAAGGTCACAGTGTTCTCAGGGCATTACATACCTCATATTGTAGGTCATATTTTAGGTTTTATGTATACAAATAAGACTAATTACATTATAATTCATTGAGGTAGTGTATATCATATTTTAGTTTTTGGGGATAGGTTCACAGTCTTAGAACAATACTCATATGCCCTTAAGAACATTGAAACAATGCTTTCAGTGATAGGGGAAAAATCCACAGTCCTTGTTTATCTGATGTTAATATTGGGGTCAACAGTCCAAGTTCATCAGATGAAGCGTGTATCGGACAACGTTTTTGTTTCCACAGGGCTGGGGCAGAAGAAAAGCAAAAAAAGAGGGAATTTCACACTAAATATATACTGTAAGTTTGGAAAAAGCCTGAAGCTTTCTTTAAACTTGATTAACATTTCAACTGTATTTTTGCAGACAAGGGACTGTGGATTTTCTCCATCACTTACATTGGAAACACATTAGAAAGGGATATTTTAATGGCCAGTATGAGAAGAAAGAATAATCAAAGCAAGCAAAAACTGTTTTAATGTACATATGTGTACATAGCCTGAAAAAATGTGACCCTATTTTTTTTTTATCTTTCATTTCAGGATCATGCTGAGCCACTGTGAACCACTGCGCCAGGGGTTGAGCACCAAATTCCATAGAGCCTGCTGACCACACAGTTGACAGCTTTCACTGATTTGATTCTGCAGTCTCTGCAAATAGAGGCTATTAGTGGCCTATTAGAGGCTATAATGTATCCATCAGATGGAAAAGCAGATATGTTTGCCATGAGCTAATCCATTTTTACTACTATGGACATTATTACTGTAATCCGATTCCCAAGCTGTAATGTACAGTTCACTGGCTGACAGCTTTGTGAAATTTGGTTCCACGTGTATGAAATATGAAGAAGAGGCTTTTGAATATGTATAAAATATCAAACTGTAGTATATTTTGGAAAGTTGCACTTCGGAGGATCATCACATCCATTTTTTTTACTCTTCTCTTTCCAGGTAAAAATCAAACACTGGGATTGAAATAGTGTGGACTATCTTTAAATGCCTCTGATAGTGAACTATATACCACGTGCAAGCAGATAAACAATGTAAAGTTGAAGATTTCAAAAAAAAAAGTAATGCATATTGTATTGTATATCCGATCAAGGTGGAAAATGACACATTCAGCAAGCCAAGCATTCGGGAAGCAGAATACATTACCCGTTATAAAAGATAGCAAAGTAGTTGGTTTGAATTAACCCCTTCACTGACAACAGAAGAAGGCTTTGATGAGCAATAAAAGCAGACAAAACAAGACACTTAATTATTCCTCTTAAGTACAGTCGCAACAAAGGGGAGAGAAGGAAAGTGGTGTTCCTAGTGGCAGAGTGCCCTCACACTAATGCATCACTTAGTGAAAACAATGAGATGAAAATATATAATAAAATGCAAAACCCACTTAAAGCGGCCAGATAAAAACTTTATGCAACATTGAGGGAGGGGCATGTAAAGCACAAAAAGAACACTCAGTACACAAAAGTCAACACTGCACAGACTTGTGTTTCTACCAGGAGGGATTGTGAACGCCTGAGATGAACCTCTCCAGCATAAATTGTGTGCAGCTTTATAATAACCATCATCACATTTTAGTTGGGCAATTCAGTGTTAGAATGTGCAATACTGCATTGAAATGGTCAGTTATGCTGTCCTGGATCTGGTAAGTAAACTTGTATTTATTTGATCTCAGTTCTGAGAACATTGGGTAATATAAATCAGTTCTGCTGATATTGTACACTACAGCCACCCCTGTTGATACACTGCTTACCCAGTACTGATGTTACGAGAGCTTATTATGAATAATATATTTTCTTTGGGACTGTGAAAGTGTTTCTTGCATTTTTAATTTTGAAATGTTGAAATAAAACAAATTTGTGATGCAATTGATTCAATAGACTTGGAAAAAAGCTTTAAAAAAAAAAAACAGATTGGATTTTTCATAACCTCACAGCGGCATGCCACTGACTGAGAAACACTTGAAGGCAAACACAAGTCTGAGGTCAGAATAACCTCATGTGTGGCTCTGGAATAACCCAGCTAAACACATTTTTTCTAAATAGAGAATCATACTGTTGCTGGAATTAACACTGAGCCGCACGGATATGGCAACCAAGCATTTGGCCAAACCTAAGCACAGAGGGCATAATAATATGGAATCAAGTGGGAAACTATTAGTCACACCTTTTGCTTGCACCTTCAACTCGATTTGCTTGACGACGGAGACTGAGGGAGTGAAGAAGTCAAACTCAAACTTGCGAAGTACGTGGCACTCATAGACGCCACTGTCATTGTAGGTGGCGCTCTTGATTTGAATGGAGACATCTTGCAAGTCCTTGCTCCCATCCCAGGTCAGACGGCCCTTAAATGGTCCCTCCGATTCAACTGGATTGTCAACATCATATTTGAATATCTAGGAGAGAGGAAAGACAAGCAGGCATGCATAAAACATATAGTGTGTACATGTTAGTATGTCATATCAGACACAATAATGTTGCAGCGACCTACATGGGTTTTGTCAGGTGGTATGTCTTTTTCTTCTTTTGGCATGTAGTACCAATCCACGAATGTCTTTGATTTGATCTCATCCCTCTTCATGCAGGAGATGCAGGTCAATTTCATGGGTTCTCCCAGGACTGCGTCAGTCTCTGACGGGACATCGACACATACCGGCCGGCTCAGGTGGACTGGAGGAAATATAAAATATTTATTTCTTCAAGCTAGCCTGATGATAGATTAGTCAAAATGTCTGAAGTACCCCGCCACTGTTTTGCTTATAGTTACTTTACGTTTGACCTTCACTGTGCATAGTGATGTGCCGAGTTTGACACAAGAGGCTGTTTTCACCTTCATCTGCTGAAGGGAAAAAGTGTATCTGTGCTCATCTTAAACAGGAGTTTAAGACTTGTACTGTAGGCACAAGATGATCACAACTAGTTTAGACACTCCTGATCCAGTATGCAACCAGACATACTGGATCTAGTTCAATGTGTACATGATGAATTATAGCTGCATCTTTAAGCCCTTTTACTTTGAAATGCTCTTGTATTTACAATGGGCCCGCTGTTTGGTTCAGTGAGTTTTGAAAAAGTCTCTCAAAAACCCCAAAAGAAAACTACTGAAGTATATAAGTAATGTGGAATTTTGACACCTTCAGTACACAAACACTGAATGGATTTTTCATTCCCTTTAAAAAGAAAATTCAATATTTGCATATTTGAAGATTTGGGATTATTTTGGTGAGAGGAAAGTAAGTAATTTCTTAGATTTAAAAAAACGGTAAGTTTGTAAAAGGTTTTTGAACCATATGGTGCACTTGTTTTTCAAAGTGGAAGTTTTTTTATAAAAGGTCTTAAAACATGTTTGTAGGTAAGCGTTTGCTGTAAGGTTTATCAGTATATATACAGAAACTGGAAAAGTATAATCCACTCACTGCAGTAGTTTTTCTTTTGTGTTTTTGAGAGAGCTACTCAATACTCACCTAACCAAACAGTGGGCCCATTGGAAAAAACAACAGCATTTCAAAGTAGAAATGCTGCAGCTATAAGTCATCATGAATTATCCAACTGCACAACCGTGCAGACTACTGTGACAGGCACAGTTATTATCTGTAGGAGTCAAGAAGTCATGGCCCAGTTGTTCTTATTGAAGTCATGAGCTCCTGCAATCTGTGCTTACATTGAATCCAAAGTTGAACCAGAAGTAAAACTCAGGAAGCGTCAAAACACAATTTTGATAATACAGTTCTGTGAGCACTGAAGAGACTTGAGTCACAATACTGAGAGCAAATCCAAGATCATCCAGGCCAGTGAGCACTAATAATGGCCTCTGCCCATTAGCATCAGCTGGCAGAAGTAGGGATAAATGGAGGATGCAGGAACTGTGTGTAGTGTAGGAGACAGGGACGGCAGTGTATTGTTAGAAAGAATTGATGATGAATAAATGCTTTACCGGAGATGGAATAATTAGGGGAGGGCAATAAGTGGATGATAGCGTGGAGGGAAAAAATTGAGGGAATTATTAACACAAACATTTTTTTTGTGAAGTGAGGCAGTACTCTCAGCAGCTCGCCACATGGATGTATTTCTGTGACTGTTCCTGTGTCGGGTCTTGTGCTCTTACATAATCCAAAGCCCCCCCTGGGCAGACAGTGACATCGATTTTTTTCTTTCTGAGGGCTCATACAGACACATGAAAATAGGACAGAGAAATAGGAAGACAGAGAGAGACAGACACAGAGAGAGAGAGGAAACTAGAGAAAGGGCCAAGAAAAAAGAAAAATGCTTAACCCTGGTGTCCTCTGTTGAATGGATCCATTTATTTCGCTTAAATGCTGAAGTGCTAAAACACTGAGTGGTGCTGCACTGTGCAGACATCAATAAGACTGCTCTGAAAGTGGGTTTTGAGTTTCCAGCCAGTTGGAGGGTTCGCAAACCATTAACACGGCCCTTGGTTACTCATCTACGCATCTTTGTAACCGAAAATCTGATGCAATAAGACATTCACAATCAAAGATATTTGAACATGTCGCAATGATAGGCTGTACTTACCAACAAAAATCAAAAGTAGGCCTACCACAGTCTGCAGATGAACTCTAGTTTGAGTTACCATATTAGGCTCTTTCTGGAGCTCTTGGTGGACAGAGTCAACTCCAACTGTAAAGTTGTCTTCACACGAGGCCAGGAGGAAGCTCAGGAGAGGACTTCAGGACCACGGATAGCGCCTCTCCCCGGCTGATGAGCGCGCAGGTAACTTGAACTATCTGTTCAAAGGCACGATTTCAAACGAGAAAAGGGTGTAACAGAGATGTAGAAACGAGGCTGTGAAATCTCTACGCGCTCACTTGATTTCGAGTCCAATAAGCCCCCTGACTCGCCATTCATCTTCTATCCAGAACGCACTAACTTCATTGTTCACTCCGCTGGATGCAACAAACAAGTCCGTTATGTTGGTCGGCTACTCAGCAGTCCTCCTGCTGCTGCTGTCACTCAGTCCAGATCCATCCAGAAACACAGACGAAAACAAGCGAAGAAAAGGAAACCTGTGGATTCTGAGCAGCCGATGTTTACTGTTGATTTGGAGTCTTGCTCCCATGAACAGCCCAAGCAGCGATAACAGTTCTATTATTTCACCCCTCAAAGAATATCACCATAGAGTGTTTGATGTCTTTTTCCTCTATTAGGGATGACTGATGACATTTCCCAGCCGCGGCTCGCTGCCTTTGTTTTTCAGCAGTCACTTAGCGCAGGCAGAGCAGAGGCTTTGATACGCATGCGTGAGTCACTCCCACGTTGACCAAAGTGTTGTCATTTGCGTCGGCCTAAGCAACTTATCACGCACGCCGGTTTGACTGCAGGAGCTAAACAAACCAAACACAGCATGTCATATTATATAGAAACCGAATGGTAATCCGTCTTTATTAAAGCTGAAGAACAACAAGGGGACCAAACTGGCTGTGTCATGTGTTATGTAATCGTCTTTAGCAGCTGCTAGCAGAGTTCTTTCATTTTATTTGTTATATGAAATGTGCATTTTTCCTACCCAAGCCTTTGCAAGTCTTCTCAGTCCAAAAACGACATACAGTTGCACCAGAGTTCCAATAGTATGGCTGCAGGTTTACAAAGCCTACATACTGTGCATTATATGAATGCATATCTACACGTATCCACACATACAAGCACAAAATAGTAACACACATGCAAGGATTCCTACCCTTGATTCGTGTTTTGAAATTGTATGAATGCTAAACACATACACACACTAATCTACTGTATATCTGTGGCTCACTGCAGCCATGCAGCTTATACAATATTATGTGGGACACAACCCACTAATCAACTTATGGTCTACCCTCTGGATTTTTTTTTTTTTTTGAGTCTTTTCTGTGAAATTCTGTCTTCACTGTGGTATAAACTCTTGCACTCTCTTTTCTTCAATAATTTAAGGGATGAACAATGCTGAATACAAAGGGCGACAAAGAAATATTTTAACAAATTCTGTTACCATGAGTCACTGACTGAGCTAGAAAAAGATTGAAACCTTATTCCTGTCCATCACGCCAGCACAACCTGCCCCAGAAGAGGACTGAGGAGACTGCTGAACAGTGTAATTATATTCCATTTTTATCCCTCACCGGAAACTGCTGTGATTTGACTCTTTTGTGAAGGGTGTAAGATGTAATGAGGTTGCAATAAAATTATGAACAGTGTGAATCCACAGGGCACATCTTGCTCCTTGTCTTGTGTTTAGACCTGCAGTACATTCAGTGTGAAGATCAATATTGATTTTCCCACAATTACATGTGGAACATCAATATGAACCATTTCTTGCTTTAATGTACTTTATATGTATTCCTTTCTGTAGGAAGAGGGACTTTTTCTTTACAAAGAAAACCTCTTACTGATATGATATTCAGTTTAATCTGTTTGATTTGTTCACAGGAAAATAAATCAGGAGATAAACCATCCTCAGGCCTGAAAGAGCCACTATAATCTCACATTAACATCACGGTATTTAATCTTGCTGTATATGGAGTAATGAAAGGATTAGTCCCAAGGAGAGAAGGAATAAAGGGTTTGAGACTTTCAGCATTATCCTCTTTCAAAACAACACGTAACATGTGTGGGAAAGAAATGTTACAAGTACATTTGTTTTGAATTTGAGGACATGCTGTGTTAGAGCTGTAAAACGCTGAGAACGGTTGACAGAGTGAACCAACAGGTTTTTGCAGTACTGTTTAGTTGTTGGAGCAGATTTTAATGTAAAAAGAACAGCAAAGAGGCAGCTGAGTGCACTCTTGTGTTGCTGTCTGCATCAGCAGTAGGCCCGCACTCTGAGGAGAAGACTAAATATGGCAGGCCTGGTTAAACCACATCCTGCAGATAAGGAAACCATAGCAACAGTAATGCAGTACCATGGCGACTACAGAAGGCCTGCTTAGCGACAGACCACAGAGGAAGACAATAGGAAGCCTCAAACCCAGCTCTTATTTTGTTTTGTTTTATAGGCATTAAGTGTGTCTGACTCACCTTTAACAAAGATGAAAAGTATTTCAAAGAGACAGGTGAATGTAAATGTAAATGTGCTGTATTTATATAGCGCTTTTCCAGTCTTAACAACTGCTCAAAACGCTTTTACATCTACAGGATACATTCACCATTCACACACATTCATACACTGTGGCCGGGGCTGCCGTACAAGGTGCCACCTGCTCATCAGATATACATTCATACACACTCACACTCCGATGCGCAGCACCGGGGGCAACTCGGGGTTCAATGTCTTGCCCAAGGACACTTCAACAATGACTGCAGGGGCGGGGATCGAACCACCAACCTTCCGATTGGCAGGCAACCACTCTACCACTGAGCCACAGCCGCCCCTATACTCGGGGCTCGCCTCCCCGCCTCACCGGGTAAGTGAAAAAACATTGTTTTCACTCAAGTGGTGCTGTGTGTGTTGTAAGGGGGTTCACAGCAGATAATGAATTCAGCACTTTGAGGTTAAACTTATACCGAAAGAGGAGAGCAAAAGGACAGCATTAACCAGCATTTTACATGAGGGAGTGATTCATTTAAAGGGGCGCTATGCAGTTTTGGCCATTTCTTTACGGTTTTCTCGCTTTTTCGCATGCAGATTTCTCTATAGAGCTTTCTGAATAGATATTTGGAAGCTCCTATGTTTACTTGCGTTGTGACTGCTCGCTTAGTGAATCTGCCGTTTCCTCTTTTTCTGTTCCTCCGTCAATGCTTTCCTACATTTCTTTTTGCCGGCTCAGCCATGACAATAGTGTGAAAAACTTGGAAAAAAACTCCATCACTACCTTGTTAGCTGGTTCCTGAATGGGCGTAGGTGTGAAGCAATTTGTTACATCGCAAGACCTGACATCACGCCATACTTCCTGACTTCCTGAGTCTGGCAACTCGCCGGCTGAAAGTTGCAAGGGTGGTTTTTCCGCTCACAGGCGGTAGGGGGGAGCGAGATGACCACCATTCAACTCAAAAAAAGGAATTTAACCATTCCAATAACTCCGAAGCTGTTCAGTGAATTAAGCATAGAAAACAGCATAGTTCCCCTTTAAAGACTGTGTATAATAAGTGGGTTAGAGAAGATGGGTTTGCTTGAGTGTGTGTGTGTGTGTGTGTGTGTGTGTGTGTGTGTGTGTGTGTGTGTGTGTGTGTGTGGTGTGTGTGTGGCCCCTCAAGGATGAGAGCAGATTTCTAGGGATTTGGAAGGATTTCAGATTATAACATGATTACAGCAGGCAGCCATGGTGAAACATGTTGGAAATTGAGAAGTACAAATCTGCTGTGCTTGCTAAAAACACTTATATTCATTCTTGATCCATCTCTGTCTGTACATCCAGCACAAAAAAACATTTACATATAAATCACACACACACATCACACAAATAGTCTTCCTAAAAATAACCCTTGTGCTGATCTAAACAACTAGAGCAAATATATACACACACGGCGCCGGAGAAACTCAGCGTGGAGTTCTATGATGCCATGTCCACACACACACACACACACACACACACACACACACACACACACACACACACACACACACACACACACACACACACACAGGCTAAATCAGTGACACATAGCTGCTAATCTAATTGATAAGGCCTATAATCTCAGGGAGCCACTGAACCACACCCCTCACAAACACACACACAAAGCTACAGGGCAATGCCAGCTTCAACCCGGGGGACTTGGCACAGAGCTCTAAGCTAACACTGATAGTAAGTGAAGACTTGTTCCATCTGACCTTCTGATTTGGCTCACAGCCCCCTATAGGAATACTCACTTTCTATTATAAGACCCAGAACCCTGTGTGTCAGATAAACCATTCAACCAGAGGAAGGCAGCAGTCATACAGCATATACTTTTGCAAGATTTCAAGGTTGAAGTAGTAGTAGCTACTTTTAGTTTCACTTGGTTAGTAAAAGCTCAACAGAATGAAAAGGGCTTTGAGAAGAAAGGTTAGAGGACCTGGATGTTTGCTTAACAGAGAAAAGGGGGAAGAATTGTTGTAGTTGAATATTAAATATTCATGAGGACATGTGGGTCGTCACTTCTACAACACAGAAGTTGTCGTGGGCCTGAACCAACACAGGAGTACAAGTGTGTTCATTCAGCTGAAGTTTATTATCTTAATTATAATATGGTAATGAACAGAGCTTGTTTGAAAGGCTGGTGTTAACTCCTGCCTGAGAAACTATTTGGACAAGATGACAGATTGTATCAGACCGTTGCTTGTTGTTAATTCTATTCAGGATTCACAGATTATTAAAAGAAAAACACAAGCTGGTGCAAATTAAGAAAGTGGTCACTTGGATTGTTCCTCAAAAAACAAGACAGAATAGATAGATAACTGAGCCATTTTAGGATGAATATGAAGAAGCACAAACATGCAGGATAAATAACAAGATAACAAAAAAACATTTCTCAACAATGATCTACATTCACATCCAGGTTCTGATCAGTAGACCCCCACATGTCATCTGTGTGTCCAGTTGTATTGTCTATTGTGATCTGACTGATCAGCTCCTGCTCTCCTTGGACATTAAGATGCAGCCGATCTTGGCTCTCCAGCATCTGGCAGTCCAGTAATGTGTCAGTGTTGTTGCTCTGGACAGTGTAATTGGCCTGCTGGTCAGAAATATGACCCTCCAGTTTATAGCTACCAAGACCTTTGCTCTTTACTTTTTGTTGGCTGAGACTCTTGCTAGCTAGAATACTGTCCTGCCGCTGGCCGTCAGCGGGACTGCAGCCATCGACGCCAGGATAATGCTCCCCCCGTCTCTGCTGAGTGGGGCTGCTATCTGTTTGTGTACTGCCTCTCGTCCCATCTCGTGACTTGCTGTCATGCTGCTGGCTCTGTCTGATTTGGCCTAATGTGATTTGGAGCTCATTGAGGCGCTGTGATACATAGCGTCTCTTCAGTTCCAGCAGGATTGTTCCATTACGACTCAGGCTTGGCATGCTTGTTGGTGTTGCCCTCTGCATAAGAATGTATCGCAGATAATGTATTTTAGATTATGTTTTGTAAAAAGATTGAATAAGATGAGATGAGATGAATCCATGCACGTGGTCTCATGCAATGGTGCAAATATGCAAATGCTTGCACACATCATATTCAAGCATACTGATTCACACATTTTCCTCTTTAGTCAGGGCTGAATAGGAGCAAATGTATATCAGCATGATGTTTGAATGATTGACTCAACAAAATACATCAATGTAATATGCCATTTATATGTATGGGATGCTACATTAAATGAGTATTGAGAAAATAAAGGAACTAAAAAAATTGAAATAAAAAATTCTTAGCTCTTCACAACGCAACAAAATGACCACACAGTATAATTCTTTGGATTATGCAATTACATGTGCAATGTGTAATGTTCCAGCTAATTACCGCAGAATGGCTGCCAGCACTGTTCTCTCTCTCCTTTAGCCATGTGCTCATTTGAGCTCTCTTCTGTAGCTGCACGCACAGCTGCAAGAAAGACTCATTCATGCGGTCAATTTCTTCCTCCATGCAAGACATCTGCGACAGAGGAAATGGTGAAGTAAGGTTCAGTGCTTGGAAGAGGATAGTGACTATTCTCTGAACCTAAGACATAATTTGTTACTAAGTGGTACCTGCATTGGAGTCGCTTTCGGCGATAAACCTGCAGAAATGAAACAAGTCTTTTGATTTTTCAGAATTACAACACTGACATTAGGCAAGTGTTCAATAGTATCGTTGAAAACTGCTAATATTATATGACGATTGTGTATCTAGCAGAAGCAAAACTATTGTGTTTAGAATAGTGGTTTCATTGGTATGTTATGACACTCATCAACTGTATACTAGGATATTGGACCATTCTTCTGGAACAAAAGCTATAATAGCTTAAGTATGTTAAGATCGTGTGACTGGGGAGAAGGATTTCATTCAATTCCTTTCATGGGTTTCACAAGATAACCTGCCAATGCAGTAATGGATCAATGGCTTCAGGGCAGAAAATAGTAGTTTAAAAGCATTAAACTTATCTACACATACAAAAAAAATTATAATTGGACTGCTAGACCACGATAAGTTTTCCATTGATCAAGGGTCAATAGTTTGGGCTTCTTACACCAGTTCTGTTGTCTTGGTATATTACCTATGAATGCCATAAAAGGTAATGAGCTTTGTAATTAACTAATTTAGCAACTATCCAGCTTCTAAGCTGTGATACATTATGATTTTTAATCATTTTGATTTTGTTGAGGCATGTCTGTTCCCATTGCCATATTTACTTTGCATTGACAAATGAATAGTGTCAAATTATAGGGTTACCATTCTGTCTTAAGTGCTCTTAAGTCATGTGGTGATACAAAATTTTGTCCACCCGTGAATAGTTTTGTCAGAACCTAAAAATTGTTGTCATTGATGTGCATGCTGTGTAACCTCATTTACTATCTAATTTTAAATTAGCAATTTTCTTACCTGTGTCCGTCCCATCAGTTGAACTCTGTTTGAGGTTTGTGATGAGTTGTTCTAACTTGAAATATTTATATTTCTGAAGTCTAAATCGGAAAAGAGGCAGAGAAGTGTTTAATTATATGACTTTGTCCAAAGGACATACCATACTCTGCTGCTCTTTCCACCAACCTGCAAGCTAATAGGTGTTCAGTGAACTGTGCTTCAGTGGGAACTCTAATGTTGAGAAATTCCTCAACTAACGTATCATGCTGCTCCTCTGAAGCATCACATTTTGTCTATAAAAAGAAAAGATAAAAGGTTAGCTGCCCCTACCAGTGCAGTATTAGAATGATGTGTGAGGCTTACAAATCACTTACTCACCTCTGCTGGTTTCCATTTGAAAGAAAAGTTAAACTGCTGAAGGCTTATAATTGAAATGGCCTCATGGAGAGCTTGCACAAAGCTCTGGGGTTTGGATCCTAGATTAATAAAGAAAAAGAAAAAGATCTATTATTTTCAAAGTGGAATACATACTTTGTGCTTATAAAGATGATTGCCAGAGCTATTGCACTGTATAACATAACTTTTGCCGAGCCATGACACAACAATGGGCCTCAGTATGCTCTTTCAATAACTATCTGATTACCTGATGCTACGTAGGCCATGGACTGCAAAATTGTAGCGATGAAATGTCCCACGTGCTGAAGCTTTGCCTCTGACAAATAAAGGATTTGATTGACTGCATCAAAATAAAAGTCCCTTGAGCAGTGAGCCAGCAGAGCCTCATTGGAGGAAGATGAAGAAACAGGGATTGACTTGGCCAGCAGCAGAAGCACAGATGGGAACAGGGGGCAGTTTGCAAGCAACTGCATCACCTGGCAACCAAACAGGAACACGGCTGAGTGTTGAGGGGAGAGGTTGTCCAACGCAGTCGGGATAAGTTGCCCATCATGGTTCTCCTTGACAAAAAACTCTGTTGTTTCTAAAACAGATGGAAAATACTGCCTTTTAGGCTTTATAGTTACCATAATTTGTTGGTTATTTGTTGGCCCCATAATCTAGTTTAATCATGTTTACCACTGTGGAGATGATGATTAGGCTCAGCTATGCTAAGGTTGTGTAAAGACTGTTGGATCTCCTGCAGGGTCTTGAATAAAGGAGATATGCTGACCAGCTTGGACAGGTCGTGGTCACTTAGACAAGGAGCTGTGCTCTGTAGAGGGACTGGGGAAGACAGAATCATCTCATTGGGGTGACACAACATCCTGATTCTCTTGCAAATTAAACACTCTGTTTAGATTTGTTCCTTACCTGGCTCTGCTTTGGTCATATTCATAGATGAAAACTGTGGACATAATTTGAAGGACCAGATCATTCTTCACTTAATTATTCTATTGTAAGATATGCTACAAACAAAACAAATGCAACTGCAGTACCTGTGTATCAGACATGTTGGTGTCAACGGGCTGTGTGTATGCAGCTTGTGGCTCACATTCCCTGGCATCATGAGGACCAGTATGACAATATGGCGGACCAGGCAAATCCTGGTTCTGCCAAGCTTCTCCTGTCAGCCTACATAAGAGAGCTTCCACTGACCTGAGAACAGCTCCCAGTAATGCAATGGAGGCCTTGGCTGGGACGATGAGGATGTTCAGTCCCATGCAAATTTTGTTTTAAAGAAAAACATATAATGAAGGATGTGACATAGTATTCAATATGTCAAATCACAACAATGGGTGACTTAAAGAGTACAATGGGTAGATATGAGTCTTTGGACTAGGAATAGTCTGACGTATTGGGAAATGCTTATTTGCTTTATTTGCCAGAGACCGTTGTCTTGAAACAGGCGCACACAGCGAGCCTGGCTTTGTATGACGGTAATAGAGTCCACCTACCAGCACCTCTAAATATCACTTAACGTGTTATATGTATGGTTCTTTGTGCTAAGCTAACAGACTGTATTTTTACAGTATATTTATCATACAGAGAAAAGGTTATTAATCTTCTTATCCATATCACAACAAGAAAATAAATAGACATACTTCCCTAAAGGAGAAACTATTCCTTTAATCATCTTGTTTTTATGACTTATCATTATCATCATAAGTCAGTTTTACCTTGTGTATCTCTCTCTTCTACACTTCTGTTAGATGGTTTATCCCTCATTGCATTGTGGACAATCAGCTCCTTAAGAAGGCTTAGTTTTTTATGATCCATATTGTCGAAGACATTCTAAAAAAAGAAAATACACAATTTTACACAGTTTAGTTGTTGCACTTGAGAAGACCGTCTTGAACATCTAAAAATCTGTAATCTAATGCCTCACTTAAACTCACCTTGAGTGAGTCAGTCTGTTGGCAAATGTTTCTATAAAACTCCTGTGTGTCTTTGCGGTGTCGGGCCAGTTGTGAGGCTATGTGCAGGTTCTGGTCCTCTAGTTTGTCGTACAGAGTCTTCACATTTAATTCCTCTAAATCACAGCGCCTTGACACACTTCCTAAATGGGAACAGTAAATGTCAATAATATGTCACTTAAAAATGGGCTGAAAATAAAAAGTAAACTAATCACGCCATCCTATAGATGATTACTCTCCCGATGACTGACTGCACCTTAAAATCAAAACTTCCTTAACTGGGCTCCATAACTAATAACCCGTATGTACTGGTTTTACTGTAAAGTCTCTTTGAGTACCATGTAAACCTCAATATGTAAACAAAATGCATTATTATTATTATTATTTGGGCATTTTTAGGCCTTTATTTGACAGTACAGCTGAAGACATGAAAGGGGAGATAGAGGGGGAATGACATGCAGCAAAGGGCCGCAGGTCAGAGTCAAACCCTAGTCCACTGCGTCAAGGAGAAAACCTCTATATATGGGCACCCGCTACCAACTGAGCTATCCAGGCGTCCTATTATTCTTATTGTTGTTCTTATTATTATTATAACAACAGTTGAGTCTCTCAAGCTTTTTAGACAATCCAGATGAAGCATGCAATGGATGATAAGTACTTAAATTAAAATTGCAGAGGCTAACTAGAGAGCCAGAGATAACAGCACAAGAGTGTGATATTAGTCATTATTTTCTTTATCATCAATCAAATTGGGAATAGGCTGTGAACTGCTACCTGGTCATGCATGATGGTTTCATAATGACTAGGCCAATGGACATTTAAACGCCCTATCAAGCTGCACGAGTACTGCAAAAGTCTCTAAGTGAGAAACATTAAAGCCAACTGTACCAGTTCATTACACACATTATCAGACTAGAAACAAATGATGTATAAATACATTGAAGAACAGTTTTTAAGTGAAACATTTCTGGAAACATTTCCTATGATTGATTTATGACCAGGTTATTGAAGTGGTACATAAAACATAAAAACTGATGGGTCAATCCCATATACTGAAAACGATTTTAACCATGTTAGGGGCATGGCACAATGGATGGCTATTATATGTTGGGCTGTCGCTTGTTTGGTAGGACCACCACTTTGCTCCAGACTGAAATATTTCAACATCTATTTGATGGATTGTCATGATCTTTGGTAGTGACATTCATGGATCTCAGAGCATGATTCTGACTAACTTTATATTAAGCCATCATCAGATCAAGATTTAAATTTGTCCATTACTTAAGTTTGTGACTAAACACCTGCAAAACTAATTATATTTCTATCAGCTTCAACTGTAGATTATGTTTAATGTTACTTGGCAAATGTTAGCATGCTCATCTTTCATAAAGGTTATAGTTAGGGCTGGTTCAGTTTTTTTTTTAGTTATGATGCTATAGGTTTAGACTGCCAAGGAACTTCCAATGATCTCTCTCTCTCTGTGTGTGTGTGTGTGTGTGTGTGTGTGTGTGTGTGTGTGTGTGTGTGTGTGCGCGCATTAATGTCCCAATGTTACTAACTTAGCTTCATCCCCCAAATCCTTGTGCTTCCCACGTCACAGGTTCCCTTGGATTGTGGTGACACAACTGTTCATTATGTCAACTCATTAATTTAGGAGCAGATCTGAACAATAGGGCAGATATACAAATCATTTTTTTCCTTGAGTTAACCAATTTCTGCTGCATTCATGTGGTGTCAGAATAATCAAATAAATTAATTCCCGACTGGGGAAAATTCACATTTCATTAACATTGTGACAAAGGGCATGCCTTGGTGGAGGTCTGTGCTTTCAGAGTGCCCTGCTAGTGGTTATTATTGTTATCTTTGACTTTTATTTTTGCAGTCTTCCCACTTTGTATTGCATTTGCTGCACAGCAATTTCCTTTTGGATAAATAAAGTTTTATCTTGCAACATGCAACTCACTGTGCACTCCACCATACACACCTGTAACAGCATGACTTCCTGACCTTACTAATACTAATAGTACATTTAAAAAAAGGGTTTGATCTATAGCACAATGTAATAAACAGTGAGCTTACCTCCTTTTGAAACAGCGGGCTCCTCAGCTTCTGCTCCCTCTCCTACACCCCTACTGCCTAAGAAGCCACCAAGGCTTGGGACAACTATGCTGAAACACAAGAAAAAGCTACACATACAGTATGTCTTATGTCCATTTACATAGTTTGCAGAGAGGTTGACAAGGACAATGAGACAGAAAGGAGAGTGACTTTTAGCACATATTATCAAGGGTACATTAATATGTGCTGCTAGGACTCCCAACATCAGTGTCCTGACACATTTATAAATCACACCATCAGTGTTGATGTCTAGCCAACAGACCTGTCTTCGCTGCAAACACAATCCACTGGATAGAAGGGCTCCCCAAGGCTGCGCCACTTTGGCTTAGTCCTCCACTGGGTGGCAAGTTTTGCATTGCTGGGTTGCAAAACTAGCACTGTGGTGGTCAAAACCACAACTACAACCAGCAGCAGACTCAGGATTCCTACACACAGTTAGCATTGTGTCATGATAAAATAGCAAGCACAACCATGCACCTGCATGATAAAATGTTTAGTAGACATTAATTGTAAACAGTAAGGATGTTCACCTGATATCACCCCCCAGTCAGGTAGAAGGTTGAGTCTGTGCTGCTTGACAATCCCGTACTTGACCAGCTGTGCCGGGGTCATGGGCTGGAAGACGGAGGCCCGAGGGTCACACTCTGTCTCCTCCTCATTCACCACCACCACCGTACTCCACTCTGGGACAGCATTGTCAACAAACACATACTTCCCTGTTTCTGAAAACACATGTGCAAACCTGAGAAAAGGAGTGGAACAGAGAGAAGTTTGAGGTGTATAGGGGATGTCACAAAATGTGATTTTGAACAATAAATACTTCAGGCTCTACCTGCAGTATGGACTCAACCCTACCTTGTAGAGTTAAAGTTTGTCTGCTTCATGAGTATCTGCAGATGTCTGAAGGCACCAAAGTCCCAGCTGGGGTTACTGTTAAACAGGTGGTCTTTCTGATACACTGGGAAGTGGCTGAGACGGCGGTCTTAGAGATATAAAAAAAGGTAAAACAAGATTACGGTTTTTAAAACAAAAATAAATCACACCGTCATGATTAAAAAAACATGGAAGTAAACAAAATAGGTGGTACCAGTGTGGTTGATTGTAAGATGGAAAATAAGCATGTCACCAGAGGACAGACAGGCAATAGGGTTTGGGATACGAGGAAGGACAGGTGGGTCAAAAGAATCATCATCATCATCATTATCTTCTGTCTCTCTCCTCTTTCTGGGTCTTGTATTTAAAAGTTCTATTGGTTCTGAGTAGAGATGGATCAGTGCTTAGGGTTTAGACAATCAAGTTCAATTTTCATCTTTTTATTTCTTTCTTTAAAATTATCCTGTATACATAAAGACATGAAAAAAATAAAGATAAAATGAATCAATATGACAAGTTAAGTTTAGTCACCTGAAATAAACTGATTGATGAGCTCTATCTGTGTGTGAATCCAACCAAACACCCCTTTAGTGTCAAACTGGACCAAATGGATTCTACCAATACTCTTTGTGTGGATATCTGGTCCTAAAACATTGATTACAGTCTGGGAGTAAACAGAAACAAGCTCAATAAGAACTGCTACTGCAGCACAACACAACAGTATAATACATAAATTCAAGAAATAAAATGATAAAATATCAATAACTCATTTTGAGGCCTTTGCTCTCATTAAACTGACAAGGCAGCTGTGTTTTCACCATATTGGGGAAGCAATTAAATATAATGAACAGTAATGGCATATTGTGATTCTACATGAAATAAATACATACATACATACATACATACATACACACATACATAAACTTGTGTTTTCCATGGCTAATCATGTAGATCATGGTAAAATAATGAAACACAAAAGGGTTTAATGTGTAAATGTCCTGTACTCTACAAAAAAAGACTGTTGTGTTAAAATCATTACACACTAAACAGTTTGGGCTGCTTAATATCTGTTTTGGGTGCATTCCAGTGCACCCAAATCATGTGGTGATGAAATTGATTACAATTATTACACCAAGTTGCTATTTTGTTGGACTGCTAAATACGTTTTGCCGCATAGAGAGATGAGTTAATTATTGATCACTTTCCCTTTATTGCAATGCAATGATATCACCAAATGTGCTGATGCAACATTTTTACATGTGTCCTGCTAAGACTAGACTGGCCTAGAACTGATAAATGCTACGGCAAGCTTTCCGCCAAATAACCGATTTTGCTAACCCCTACAGTCTGAAATGTCTCTTGGCTGCATGCTTACAATACTACTATTAGATTTGTGTTTATTGTTATCTGGGGTAGCAGCTTCGGAAAATCCTCTCGTTCGCATTCACACTTAATGTTATTCATAAGTACCTATAAGGTAAATAAGAACTCCATTATCTTCTAAGGCCAATCACCAGTTTGTCAATGGCCCTTTCACAGCTCCCTTACCCTGGCCCAGACCATCTTGTCTCTTTCTTTGAGGCAGAGCAGCAGGTGTCCATCTGGCGAGAACTGGGCCGAGAGATGAGGTAGTCTGGAAAGGCAGGAAGTGTTGCAATGCTCTTCGGCCGACACATATCGCTCACACTGGCAGCTGGGGCAATAGGATCAGGCAGTGACAAGACACAGAAAGACAGAAAGCATTTCAGGCTACTTACCAATTAGAAATAATAATTAATTTCCTTAGTTTATCCAGCTTTATTAGTTTTACCAGGGCATTTTTTCAAATAGTCAGTGACTTTGCAAGGTGTTTTAAAGGACCAAGTTGAATTAAAAAGTATAAGTGAGATTCACATGCCCATCTCCACATCCAGAGTTCCTCCATGTTGTCCACAGGTGATATTACAGGAGTGGAGTGACGGTGACACACACTCCCTGGATGCTGCCAGACGAACCTGACCTGTGGCACATCTTCTGTTTGCCTTAAACACATCAAACACAGACATCTAAAATGACTTCAAACACACAGATCTTGCTGGTCATTACATTATTCAGGATTAAAAAGCAGTACAAGAGTATTTTCCATCCCACTGTTCTTCTGAGAAAAAAATAATTATAGAAAAATCATCACATACAGGTCACATTAAAGACCCTTTTATGGTTGAGCGTAGAATCAACGGCGTACCACCGCAGACCCTCTGCGTCTACGCCGGACCCTTTGCCGTAGTGTGATGCACACTACTCGAAAAATGCAACTACAGTGGGGCTCGAAAGTTTTGGGCAAATTTGTGTTAATGTGCATAAAAAAGCCAAGAAAAGATGGAAAAATCTTCTAAAAGCATCAAATGACAGATTAGACATTTGTATAATATGTCACAAAAAGTTAGATTTTATTTCCATCATTTACACTTTCAAAAAAACAGAAAACAAAAAAATGGCGTCGGCAAAAGGTTGGGCACCCTGCAGAGTTTATAGCATGCACCGCCCCCTTTGGAAAGCTGAGACATGACAGCGTCATGGTCAGCATCTCACAGCCCAGAAATCTCAAAGAACTGGAAGACTTTTGGAAGGAAGAATGGGCGAAGATAACTCAAACAAGAATTGAAAGACTCTTGGCTGGTTACAAGAAGCATTTCCAAGCTGTGATACTTGCCAAAGGGACAACTTTTGCAAACGCCATTTTTTGTTTTCTGTTATTTTGAAAGTGTAAATGATGGAAATTATGCACATTAATACAATTTTTTACCTGGGGTGCCCAAACTTTCAAGCCCCACTGTATATGTTGCACGTTGCTCAGCCATGGCTTGTTAGTGTTGCATTTCCCCCCCAACTCCTTTCCTGGTTCTCCTTCTCCATAAACAACATGAAATCAAGGAGAGGGTTAACTTTTCCGGCTACAGATTTCCCACCTTGGTCAGAAAACACAGAGGGGGACACTTTGTTTCTCTCATTATGACTCTAGAGTCGGTACTTACTCAGAAGCTAATTGCCGTCAATCTCTCACTTCTCCGTCGCTCTATCACCTACTCCCCACACACACACATGCCGGCTCGATGTACACACCAGCGCACAAGTATAAATATCAGGCCACTTACGTAGGCTTTGGTGAAAGCTCTGCATGGAGCCTCCACACAACCATAAAACGGACTAATGACAGTGTTTTCCACAGGTCGATACAGTAATTAACAGCCACTATATAACACTGACCTCAGGCTGGCAGTCCAATTCACTGTCAGAGGTAGAGCTTTTGAAATCCAGTTCATTGTAGAAGATGAAACCAGTTCTGCACAAACACGAGCCATCCGAGTGCTGGAAAGCACGATTCTTGCCAAGACAAGTACAAGAAGAAGAACCTGAGGAAACATGTGTGATTGGTACACCAACGGGACAGAGATAGTTTCCTGTAGTGATGAATAATGATTTTGAAATTGTAACTTAACTTAAAAACGGTAAAATAAGCATGTAATAAGTTCAGATAAAAGCATTTAATGTTATCTGAGTTATCTGGAAAGATTTGAAAGGATCCAACCTGCTGTTGAGGTGGAGGAACTTCCACAGGGAAAGCATGCCTTCTGAGCAGGCAGGTGGTTGAAGGTACCAGCTGGACATGGGTGACAGTCAGCCATTGTCTCAGCATGAATGCGGATACCAAAGGTGCCAGGGGGGCAAGGTATTAGTTGGGTGGTTCCCATTGGACAGACATACCCAAGAAGACAAGGGTTACTCTTGTAATGGTTTGTACCTGTTAAATTAAGATAAAGTCACACGTTATTCGGCATTTGACATGAAATAGATGATTTGTGGTAGTGAGCAAATACCTGGGGGGCAAAAGTATCCTGGTGGACATGGAAGGCATTGTGGGATAGCAGAAAGGTACGGGCGATAGGTGCCCCCCTCACATACACTGCAGCAGCTGTTTTGGGATCCTCTGAGCCCACTGGTGTTGACAGGCATGGAACCCCCTTTGCAGGACTTCATGGCAGAGCTGTTGGCTGGGCAGTAGTAGGGAAATGGACAGCTGTGGGGCATGGTAACTGGGTTATTTATAAAGCTTTAATCCACACCGTATAGAATCAGGCCAAATTTATTTAGCTTTCATCATTTCAACAGTTGAAGCCTCTAATTTCTATGTCAATCTTACAAAAGTATAGTTCAGTTTATTTGTTTCACAGAGCATAAAAAACTAATTACATAAAAGAAATACAAAAACACACTTGAGGGTGTGGTAGAAACCTGTAGCGGCTCATGTAAAAACCATAACCAAAGTACATATGCAGTGTGTTTGCTTTTCAGGTTTCAGAATATTGGACATTTCATGCACTCACAGTTGTTTGGGGGTGTGGTAGGAATGAGATCCCTCAGGACAAAAATACCCTTCAGGACAGACTCGTGGCTCAGCAGTCAGAGGTCCACAGTATGAGCCAGCTCTGCACAGCCTCTCTGAGACTGCACCTGGATTATGATCCAAAAACTAATTAGTGAAACACTTCATTGTCTTTAGAGAGAAAAGCATTTATTCAAAGAAAAGACTCAAAGTTATCACATACATAATCTAATATACAATGCTAATATTATAAACTGTGTTGATGGACCTACCCATGGGACATTCATAAGAGGCCCTGCAGGGGATCCCCTCCACATTTGGCTTCCCGGTAGCCTGAGGATCTGGACAGAAGGTTCCCCCTGCACAAGGTTCACACTGGCTGGGTGCAGCAGCTCCAGGAACAGACCTCTTGGTGCCTGCAGGGCAGAAGATGGGGGGTCCAGACCCACTGCACCAGAAACCAGGTGGACAGGGACTTTCTGAGTAGTCTGTAAGCCCTGTAAAACAACAGTTTTCTGAAAAAAAAAATCACTTCACACACTATAACCAAAATAGAAATAACTTTGCTGCATCATCGTCCGCACACATTGAGGGGACTTTAAATGGGAAAACAACTGAACATCTGAAAGAGTAGATGGAGGTAGACAATCTGCTGGAAATGAACCACGACTGCAGATAAAGTACCAATATGATTTCAATTTAAAATAATTTAAAGCATTCATAAGGAAGATGAGTTTTTTCTTTGTATTTTTGATATAGAAAGTTCAAATGTAGTGTCTTCTATCACATGATACCTCCTTCCCTCTTATCTCAGGCACAGGTTTAATAATGTGCATACATATAAAAATTAATAAAACCTAGTGTAAAAAGGGAATTTTTGTGTCCTTAGAAATGTAAAATCAACTCTGCCAAAGTGAGGACTATTAGGGCGTATTTTAAACTTTATTATACAGCAGGCTCGGGATGTAGTAGAATTAAAAGGAAAAAATACCTTTAATGGAAAACATTAAGGATTTTGTTACATTTGAAATGTGTAATTTTAGTTCATCTTTTTAATTAGTCGTGATGACTTCAATGCAGTGTGTCAGACCTGTGCTGTTACAGTTTGAACCAGGAGGACAGGGCAGGCAGTCGCCCTTGCTGCCAGCTCCAAGGGAAGCTCGGTAGGTGTACAGCGGACATGGCCTGGGTCCTGTCCCTCCATTAAAATCACTGCCAGGCAAGCCATCACAGTAATGAGCAGCAGGACACAGATGAAGGACTGGGTCACCTGCAAACAAAACGCTTTCAGATATTTTCATGATGAGGTTGTTTTAATGCCAAAATTGTTACACTCTTGCTTTTCAGTTTCATCAATTTTAATACTACTACTCACTTTTAAGGCTCATGAAGCCCTTGCCCCTGGCTAAATTTCAAAGTTATCATTTTTAAGACAGGGCTTTTCTGGCTTCTGCCAATTATCAACCTGAGGTTTTAGCTGTAGTTCCAGGATCCTGCTGGTATCTACTTATACTCAGTTTACACATGAAACACACAATGATGCAATTAACTTCCCAGCAGGAAAGCAAGCAAGCAGCATGCCGCTTCCCAGGCATCAGAAACAAAAACTGCTCTTCTAAGCCAAAGAAAAAAGGACCTTTTTAAGTTTTACTGTGAGAATCAATATCTCAAACTCAGCTTATTCATCACTTAAAAACAACTTGTCCTCTTAACTGAAACTTTATCCTGCATTTTTCCCTGAAAACCTGATAACAGTAGCCACAGAAACACTTCCAACTACTCAAACATAAGGAGCATTATAAGCTCATACCAGGTTTACACCAATACTGAGGTGGGCAGGGTAAGCAGTTCTGTAGGCTGGAACCGCCTGGGGAGCTTCTGACAGTGTTTACAGGACACATTAAAGCCTCCCCTGTGCCCTCGGGACAGTAGAAACCTAAAATAAAAATTATTTTTGCATAAACAATGCATCATAAATATTAAAAAGAATAAAATGATTAACTACGTTGATGATAACTAATCTTAAATGTCAAAGAATTTACGATTTAAGTATGAAAATATGTATGTTGTTTTTAAATGATTGATGTATTGTACCTGGTGGACATGGTCCAGCACACTGCATGCCCCACTGGCACTGGGTCAGATTAGATATTGGTCCCTGAGGGGTGAAATCTGCACTCCCAGAAACACAGAGATAGCCAGCAGCACACATACCCTGGATCCTACCAGCCCTGAAGAAAAGATTCACAGGGTTAGCTTGCACACAAAATCACAGAGAAACACATATGAACACAGGAACCTTTAGAAGACTCTAAAATGTATGCTTCATTAGATAAATAGAATGATAATTACATTGTTTCTAACATTTTCACCTCCCACATCTACATTCATTATATTCATGCATATCAAGGTCTTAATTTGGCTGTTCAGTGAGCCGTGACTCTTGAACATGCTAATTGTGAGTATAATCAGAGCAGAGAAGAATGTTTGCCTTTGAGCATATGTCGATGTGTGTATGTACAAGATGTGTGTGTTCCTAAATGTGTGTCTGTCCGTATGTGAATGTGAGACAAAGTACATATTGGAGAGCTTGTGTATGCATACACTGCATCCAGTGTACCTGCAGAACTTCCCTGGAGGGCAGGGTAAACACTCTCTCTCTTCTTGTAGCCCTCTCTGGTTTGAATGAGTGTACGTCCCATTAGGGCAGGAATGAGGCACCATTGTGCCTGAAAAAAAAGATGCAGTAGAGTGGAGACTGACAGGGTGATTTATTACATAGTAGTTACAACAAAGGAATACATTTCTTAAACTAAAACAAGTCTGAGAGGCCTTCTTTGTGTGTGTTCTTTGTGATGGGTTTTAAGGTTATACATGAATTAAATTAAAGTTGCCATCTGCTGTTGTCAAAAAATGTCCTTTTAAAGTACCTGCAGGGCAGAATGAGTGTGGTGGGCAGGGCCACGGCTCTCCTACTATTGCCTCCTCACAGTAGAACCCAGCTCGGCATGGGATACAACTGTCTGAGCCTGGGTTCGGCTGGTACTCCCCTGTGGGACAAGGCCGGGCCAGGGCAGAGCCTTCTGGACAGTGGTGGCCCTAGGAGATGATAGAAATGACAAAGGGGGTGGGATTCAATGCAGCAGGACATTCATAATAATTAACATGGCATAAGCTTCTATCTGAGAGATACTGTTTGAAAACAATAGAAACAATGTAAAAGGGAAGGCGAGAAAATGGAATTCAGTGGAAGGGAGAGAGTGCACAGAGATTAAAATAATTAAATAGTATATGAATGACCCCTACCTTGGGGCAGAGGAAAGCATAAGGAGTGGTTGAAGAGAAGTCAAAAGGGCAGTAGAAACCAGCAGCACAGGGGCCACTTGGGTTGGCCAGACCCTCAGTGGAGCAGTAGTAACCAGCAGGACAGGCAGAGCAGCTCTCAATGGACACTCCTCCTATGACAACAAATAAGAGTGATGCAAATCAGACAAGCATATGACAATAGATCCCACTAGGAACTCTTTCAAATGCCATCTCCTAATTAAATTATTCAATTCATCACACAGTGCAGTGACTAACAGAAAAAAATATGAGCGTAAACAGTAACTGTACCGATGGTGTTGCGAATACTGCCAAGAGGGCATGGAATTGGCAAGAGGCATCCTCTTGGACAATAGTGGCCAACGGGGCAAGGGCCATTCCTGGGGAAGTTGTCAGAGCTCTGCGGCGTCGGCTCCATGGCTCCACCTTGGCAGAAATAACCCTGCAAACAAGAACCTAGACAAAAATACAAATATACACTCAATGTGTATCCTTCAATCAATTAGATAGCAGCAGCTGATTCAGAACACAGCTGATCGAGTCCTCACTAAGACCAAGAAAGTGGATTAGATGTAATTGTTGATTTTTACACTGCACTGTATTTTTTACTCTTGTATTTTATACCCGTTATATAATCTTTTTAAAGAAGGTTTTTAATTGTTTTAAACTTTGTTTTATGTAAAGCACTTTGAATCACCTTCTTGTTGAAATGTCCTTTATAAATAAAGCTGCCTTGCCTTGTTACTAAATGGTTGAACTAGTATCAGGGTGTGTGCATTTTGGCTAAAATAATGTGTCACCAAATATCTTTGTGTTTGGTCACCTTGTGGTGTTGAGGCTCCATATGAGCTACAGTACACTCCAGAAGGACAGGGTGTGCAGGCAGATAGAGAAAGGGCTCCTGTCTGGTTGCTGAAAGTCCCTAAAGGACAGAGCTGAGGCAGGGCTGTCCCGGCAGGACAAAAATGGCCTAGGAAGAAAAACCTATTAAATATTGGTACTGCAGAATTATAAATGCAGAATTATAAATTTGACCACTGGACAATATTGGTGCTGTACGTTAACGGGTAAGTTATATGATTTGTACTGTAGATTAAAAGTTTATTTTCATCATCCTCACCAGCTGGGCATATAGAGGGCTCCTGAGTGGCTGAGGAGGAACACATGGTCCCTTTGGGGCATATTATACAGTGGGCAGCTCCAAGAGCAGGGCTGTAAGTGCCAGGCTCACAGGGCACCTCACTTGCTGAGCCAACAGGACAGCTATAGCCAGCGGGGCAGAGGTAGCCATGGGAAATATTCGTCGGGGTTGGACTGGAGCTGCCATAAAGGCAAACATACCTGTAGGCATAAACAAGGAAAACAAACTTTACATTACAAATATTGCCACAAGCTGCAATTAGTGAGGAAATATAACTTACACATTTTGGAGAAGTTTTCAGTTTTGTA